>NW_006798890.1:1159687-1167291 GCF_000442215.2 Lipotes vexillifer | reverse complement strand
TCTTTCCCTCTTGCTCATGAGACCCATCCCAGGCTTGAAAAATAGGGTGGGTGAGGTCTACGTTCCTGGAACCCAGGAGAATGGACAAATGTACTTACTGTGATGGAAAAGAAGCGGAGCTGTGAGACCTTGGGCAAGTCCTTTCACCTCTCTGGGCCTCAGTCTCCTCTCCTGTACAGCAAGGAAATTATATCTGTCATGCGATTGTTGTGATGATAAATTTGGTCTGTGAAGCATCCAGCCCACCTTGGATACCTAAATATGGCTAGTTCCGACCCCTTCCGCTCCTTTGTTCTCTCCCATCCCCACTCACACCAGCAATGCTGGCAGCTGGTTGAGTGGTGACTCAGCTAAAGTACCTGCAGCCCCCGACTCCTTTATGCACAAATCGATCCATAGACCACCCCGCCCTCCCTCACTGGGCTGTGATGGGGAGGTTTGGAGTTCTGGCCTTCCAGGCATCTGGGGCTGGGCTCTGCACGCACACCCCAACCCACAAGAGCCTTTGGTGATTTGTTTTCAAAGCCACTTTAGTGTTCATTTTAGGGAAACGAAGGGGAAAAGAAGCAAACTCCAGGCTCGTATGAGTAAGCACTGCAGAAAAGGACACACAAAGATCTCCCACAACCCTAAGAAGTAATTTCTGTTAAAGCGCAATTTAGAAGAGGAAATTGGGGTTCAGAGAGGTTAAGGTACACGGCTGGCAGGGTGGCCCAGCTGGAAGGTGGTTGAATCACATGGAAATGCACATCTGTCTGTCTGACCCCAATGCCTTTGCTTCTTCCATCACCCCCCCTGGCCTAGAGCCACAGAACAAACACAGGGCCTGGCTTCTCAGCATCAGGGACCTCCCAGAGGAAGAGAAGTCCACCCACCCTCGTTGCCTGCCCACATTTTATTGTAAAGTTAACCAAGGCCCAGAGAGGGCCAGTGGCCTGTGGGGTCACACAGCCAGCTAACTCCACTCTCCCACCCTGATCTCCACACGCCCCATTCAACTACCACAATTTCCTGATTTTAGACAATTGTCATTACGAACTTTGTATGCATTTAACTGTGAAAAGAGCACTTGCCCAATACCAGCACAAAGCAGAGAAAAGACCCTGGAGGTTGGAAAGGGTTCTTGGTAGGAGTGATGCGAGAGGGATTCGACCATTACCCCGGTTCCTGGAAAGAACAAATGATGGGCTTTTTATTCTTGTCTTTTTAATGAGAAAGATTTCAAAACAAACTGGCGACTTCTCAGTGTGTCTGCAGCTGTCACCATCCACCTTTCAGCCCTGCACATGGTGGCCGTCAATGTGATCAAGTCCGTACAACTGACCCTTCTGAGTCTGGCCATGTCACCAGGCAGGGTTGTTCCACATCCGAGGGTGGCAGGGATCAGCCTGGTGGTGGCATTTTTGGAACAGGGTCCTGCCAGGAGGCCAAGTGCTGGCAGTGAGGGCTGCAGGATAGCTGAGGCAGGGCCTCCCCTCAGGGGCTCCTCCTCTGCAGCAGGTGTCCCCCAGTGCATGAAGCCCTGGGAGTGGGTTAAAATGCAGGTCCTGACTCAGGGATCTGGGTGGGGCTCAGATGCTGCATTTCTAACAAGCTCCCAGAGATACAAAGCTGCTGGCTGTGGACAAACTTTGAGGAGCAAGGATTTAGTGGATATATGCTGAGCACTGGGCCCTTTAAAAAATAACCTCTTTACATGTTGATTTTTACATCTCCTTTATATATCCATTTTGTACATTTTCCCTACTTTTTTCCTCCCCCCCCCTCCCATTTCAGTCATTATAGAGCTGAGAGCCTGCCATGGGGGTTTCTACAGAGAAATTTCCATTGCCTACATTTCCCTTCTAGAAGGTTGACTCAGGTCATAGTGCAGAGAGTAAGTGTAGGGGTGAAGAATGGAGGTGGGGAGGCCAGTGAGCAGGCCTTAGAGGCTGTCCAGGGCCGAGATGGTGGTGGTTTGGACTAGGATAGTGATGGGAAGGGAGAGAAGCAGAGGGATGCCACAGTATTGAGGTGTGGTGACTGGGGGTATGACTGGAATGAGGGGAGACTTGGGAGGATTCCCAGGGTGGAGGTGGGTGCCACTGATGGGCATGTGGGGCTGGGAGGAGGGGGACTGGGGCAGGGAGGAGAGAAGTGGCTCTGGCAGGAGCACAGGACATGGGACACCCTGGGGTCAGGCTTTGGAGATGACCAGGCAGCAGGCACCTAGCATAGAGCCTGGCACAGTGCCTCAGAGAATGTGCATGGAATGAGTAAAACTGAGGCTCTGGGCCCCCAGAGATGGCACAGCAGGGACCACTGGATGGGCAATTGACCCCATTGTGCCTGAGGGGCCCTGAGCCATTAAAGACTATTTGTGAACCCTCTGGGTCTGGCAGACTGGGCTCCTGGCCCTGGGGATGTGGCCGTGTGGTGGTCACTGGAGCCCTCCCTTTTCCTGTGGCCCATGTGACCTGGGAACCACGAAGCACGGATTACCCTCATGATGGTGGAGCTCACCACAAGGGGGCGCGCATAGGCTTTCTTTAGTTTTACTTTCAAACTCCCATGACAAATTTGGGATTTCTTGCGTTGCTGAACAGAGAGAAGCCCGACTTAGTCTTCACAAGTTACAAGGCTGACCCCAAGGGCTGTGGTGTTTCCTATTCTACCATGTTGCAACTACCCCCAGCCTGGGGAATACAGGCTAGGGTTCCAAGACCAACATAAAGGTCCTCATTCAACAACTCAGTTTGGATGGCAACCTCCAATGGCACAATAATGCAACACTCCCACTGGCTGTGTGACCTTGGGCATGTCATTTAACTTCTCGGAACCCCAGCTTTCCTAGAATGAAGAATGGGGATGATGATCATTCTTTTCACACACAGCTGTTGCGGGAAGTGAGCAGAAATGGAAGCAGTACTATATTATTTTTTTTAGCCGAATCCCTCAAACCCCGCCCTGTGCTACGACCTCAGTTGGATTCTTCCAGCCAACATTTACAAAGTCCCCACTTGGTCCCTGGCCCTGTGCCGGCTGCTGGGGAAGCAGAGATGAATGTGAGGCAGTGGCTGCCCTCGGGTGCCCCCAGCCTGGGGCAGTGTCCCATGAGGATGGGCCCTCCCTGGGCCCAGGATTGTGAATGATGCCCCTGTGTTCTCACAGACTAAGTGAGGCCCACCCGGAGCTGAACTGAGTGTCCTAACTGCCTGTCCAAGGTGACAGAAATTCAGAACAGCGACCTCAGCTCTCCCAGGTGGAACTAGATTCCTCTGATACCTGCCCCATGCCTGTTAACACATTGGCATTAGGTTGGCAGGTCCTGGTGAGTGAGGCTCCAGTTCGCACTCCAGTGAAGGGATTTACAAGGAAGCAGGGTCAGATTGCTTCCAGAAATGACATGGTTTCCTGCAGGTCTGGGCCTTTGCAAAACCATAATAGGAGCCACTGTCCACTCAGTGACTCAGGGCCTCCTGGACGGTGGAGCACGGGATGTGCTTCTCACTGAATGAAGTTCCCAGGAAGGGCTCCCCTCTGTGCAGACAGTTCGGTCTGCTTTCTTTTCTGAGGAAAGAGACACCAAGTAAGTCTGACTTTTCTTTGATGTCTGCTCAGCCTGGGAATGACTGGAAGTTGGATTTGACTGTCACTAGCTCTTTGTAGGTACCTGGTATCAGTGGTTCTTTCTGTCCCTTTTCAGTAGGCTCTGCTCACTGAGAAGTATAAGCATTATGGTTAGGAGCACAGACCCTGCAGCCAGATGGTGTGGGTTCAAATCCCAGCTCTGCTACTTACTAGCTTGGTCATGTGACTTAACTTTAGTGTGGCTCAGTTTCCCCATCTGTGAAATGGGCTGCTGTGAGAATTAAATGAGCCCTTTTTGTAAAGCGCTTGGTCACATAATAAGCTGTATGTAACTGTGAGCTATTATGTATCTTCTCTACCTGCCTTGCTTCACCCTCTGTGGATGGGGATGCAATAGAGAGCAAGGGACACAAACATTTATTTTTTTATTTTTAATTTTTTTTGATGGTACAATTTACAGAGTTTATTCAGATTTCATCAGTTACATATGCATTCATGAACGTGTGTGTGTGCATATGTGTGTCTGTATGTGTGTAGCTCTATGTAATTTTTTTTTATTGGAGTGTAGTTGCTTTACAATGTTGTGTTAGTTTCTACTGTACAGCAAAGTGAATCAGCTATACCTATACACTATCCCCTCTTTTTTGGATTTCCTTCCCATTTAGGTCACCGCAGAGCATTGAGTAGAGTTCCCTGTGCTATACAGTAGGTTCTCATTAGTTATCTATTTTATACATAGTATCAATAGTGTATATATGTCAATCCCCATCTCTCAGTTCATGCCACAGCGCCCCCCTTCCCCCTTGGTATCCATATGTTTGTTCTCTATGTCTGTGTCTCCATTTCTGCTTTGCAAATAAGATCATCTATACCATGTTTTTAGGTTCCACATATATGCATTCGTATACAATATTTGTTTATCTCTTTCTGACTTACTTCACTCTCTATGACAGTCTCTAGGCCCACCCATGTAAGGGACACAAACATTTATAAAGCAGCATTATAGCTGAAGCACTCTATGTATGTAATTTGTGATGCTCTGAGTAGCCATGAGAGGTAGGAACTCTCATCCTCATTTGATCAAGGAGGAAACAGGTTCATGTGGGGAAGTGCCTAATACTAGGTCACCTGTGCTGCCAAGAAGTACCCACATCTTCAGCCCCTAAGCTGGGGTGTCTTCTCTGTCCTTATGTTCTTGCCCATCAGCCCCCTCAGCCTTCAGCTGCCTCTCAGTGCCCCCCTCACTCTAATCTGTCTGACCCGGGAGTCAGGAAAGACACTGGGGGCCGTTAGGGTAAATAACACTGACTGCCTAACAAATAGCCCTCAAATCTCAACACTTACACTGGAGATTTCTTTATTCACATCACAGTTTAATGAAAGGCAGGTATGGTGAGGGAGTCTGTTCCATACAGCCACTCAAGAACCCAGGGACCTTTCATTTAGTGACCTTAGTGACCTTGCCACCCTCCGGGTGCTCAGAGTCCCCCCTGGATCCTCTGCATTTCGTCAGTCAACAGAGGAAGAGCGATTGTGTAAAGGGGCTTTATAGGTAGAGACCACGTCTGCTTCAACTGAATCTCACCCCACCCAGGACACATGAAATACATGTTTGATGAACTGAGGGGCTTATCATGGGGGAGCTTAGATGACACCTAACTCTGCCCAGGAAAGGTGGGGAAGTGTTCACCAAAAAGGACACATCTGCTTTGGGTGTTGAAGGATGAACAGGAGGTCTCTGGATAAGGTGGAGGGGAAGAGTATTCTGGCAGGGTGGAACAGCATGTGCAAAGACACATGGATAGGAAAGGTAAAGGGCCAACCTGGCAGGGTCACAGAGTGGGAGGTGGGGGGAGGGGAGATGGGGCTAGAGAGGTAACCAGGGCTGGAGTTTGAAGGTTCTTATTCCTCATTGTTTCCTATCCTTCAAGTACCAGCCCCAGGCCTCCTCCCCAGGACTCTAGGACATAGGGAGCCTCCCTCTGTCCTGGGAAGCACTGATGTTCAGGCCATCTTAGCCTGGAATGACTCAGCCTGACCCTGACAGCAGCCCAGTGAAGGAGGAATTATGATCCCATTTCTTATATTGTCTAACTGTTTATTGCTAGTTTGCTTTAAAATTTTTGAATTTTGTTTATTGAACTCGTGTATAGTGAAATTGCTCAATTCACTTGTAGATTCTTTTGGATTTGCAACACAATCATATCATGTGCATATAATGAGTTTTATTTCTTCCTCTATAATCCTTATACATTTTATTTCTTTTCCTTAGCTTGTTGCACTGGCTAGGATCGCCAATAAAATGGAACTGAATCAATGATGGCAAGCAGCCTTGTCTCTTTCCTGAGCTCATGGGGAAAACTTTCAAATTTTCACCATTAAGAATTATATTAGCTTGGGCTGCCATAACAAAATGCTATAGACTGGGTGGTTTTAAACAACAGAAATTTACTTCTCACAGTTCTGGAGGCTGGGAAATCCAAGATCAAGGTGCTGGCAAAATAGGTTTTATTCTGGGACCTCTTCTCTTGGCGTGTAGGCGCTGCTGTCTTGCTCTGTTTTCACATGACCAGAGAGAGAGAGGTCTCTTCATATAAGGCCACCAGTTCTATTGGATTAGGGTCCCACCTTTATGATCTCATTTAACCTTAAGTACCTTCTAAGGGCTCTATCTCCATATACAGCCATATTGGGGGTTAGGGTTTTAACATATGAACTTCTGGGGAACACAATTCCATGCATAGCAAGTATAATGTTTACTGTAGATTATTTTAGTAGATACCATTTATCAAATTGTTTCCTTCCATTCTAGTTTGCCAAGTACTTTTTAAAAAACATGAATTGGCATTGAATTTTATCAAATGGTTTTTCTATACCTATCAAGATAATGTTATAGACTTTCTAGTTTATTCTGTTAATAAGATGATTTTATTATTGGCTCTCAACTGAGGGCAATTTTGCTCCCTAGGGGATGTTTGACAATGTCTAGAGACATTTTTGATTGACTCAACTGGTGTGTGTGTGTGTGTGTGTGTGTGTGTGTGTGTGTGTGTGTGTTACTGGCATGTAGTGAGTAGAAGCTACAAGGCACAGGACTGCCCTTTACAGCAAAGGATTGTCCAACCAGAAAGGTCAATAGTGCCAAGATTAAGAAACCCTGATTTACACTGATTAATTTTTGAACGTTAAATCAGCCTTACAATTTGGAAATAAATCCAACTTGGTTGTGATATAATATTAAAAAACCCTCAAGTGCTGCCTTTTGCTGGTGATGGGAGGGGACATTTCCAGGAGCCTGAGGGGAAAGGCTGGTGGTATGAGCAGGAGATTCCTGTGACCCCAAATCCTCAGAGCCCAATCAAGGGGCAGTGGAGAAGATCCCGGGCCCCCGGAGGGCAGATAATCCTGGAGAATAGGGATCTCTGAGTGCACGACTGAGAATTAGAGGAAATGTTTAACAGCATCACTGTGATTGGCCCCTGGGATCTTGGCAGCAATGTCTGAGCGACAGGAAGAGAGGTGCTGCTGGGCCGGCAGACAAGGGACAGAAGAAGTGGAGAACAGAGTGAGTGCCAGGGACCAAGGGGGCAGTGTTGGGGAGATGACATTCAACTGAGGTGGCTCAGGGAGACACAAGGGCCCCGAGCGATTGCCTGGAGCACCAGCTGTGCTCAGTGCTCACCTTTAGGGTCTGCAAAGTGTGGGAGGTATAGGGGGTGAGGCTGGCTTTAAGAACCAGGACCAGGTGGACCGTTGTGTAGTTTAAAATGTTTATCCTCTTGTGCTTGGTGTAGGCGTCCATCCATTTCTCCTTCAGTCATGCAGTTCACACGTACCAGATCCCAGCTCTGCATGCAGCACTGTGCCAGGTATGGGTTTTAGGGTTGGAAAGTCCCTGTCTCTGAGAAACGTGGTCTGGTCATGGAAAAATAGAGAGATTAGTTGGTACTTTATTGGGAGCCCCAAAGAGGGCACTCATCCAATCTGGAAAGGCTTCCTCTGGAAAGTGATGCATTGGCTGGAATGGAAAGAGT
>NW_006798890.1:1145639-1159677 GCF_000442215.2 Lipotes vexillifer | reverse complement strand
AAAGAGTGAGAAGGGCAAGGGGTGTGCCAGTGGAGGGAACAGCATTTGCAAAGGCTTAGGGGCAGGAGAGCATTCTGTTCCCTATGATTATGGCTGAAGCACAGAGTTCAGGGGGAAGGGATGGAGGGTCTGTACAGGCATTGGTTTAGAGTGCCACCTGGTGGAGTGGAAAAGGTCAGGCTTCGAGTCAGACTGCTCTGACTCCTCTGTGTGGTCTTAGGCGAGTTACTTCACCTCTCTGAGCTATTTTTCTCTTCCATAACACAGGTATAACAGTTCTTTGTTCTTGGGAGAAGTTTCATTAGGGATAATGAATAACTAAGAATTATTAATCAGAAAAATGAATACAAAATAACTAGCACATTGTCTGACACGTAATAAGCATTGAAGAACAATTTATTTAATCAATTCCAAGAGGCATTTTCCCTCCAGATGTTCACATCTCTGATATGGGGAGTCATTGTAATGGTCTAATTGACAGCATCTCTTTCTTGGTGATACACAAACAAATGGTGTCATATGATTGATGACATCTTACTGTCAATAAAATGTGGTAATTGTTCGGGCTGTCCAGAATGGAGGTTGGCAAACGTTTTCTGTAAAGGTCCAGAGAGTAAAGGTTTTAGGCTTTGTGGTCTTAGAGGCCATATGGTCTCTATCACAGCTACTCAACTCTGCCATCATCGTGCTATGGACAATATGTTAATGAATGAGGGTGGTTGTGTCCAATAACACATTATTTATGGACACTGGCTTTTGAATTTCATATAATTTTCATCCGTCACAAAATATTACCCGCCTTTTGATTTGTTTCCCAACCATTTACAAATGTAAAAACTATTCTTAGTTCCCAGGCTGTACAAACACAAGAGGTGGGCTGGATTGGCCCCACGCCACCCAGACCATTAATAGGTGGTCAAGAATTGCTTTTTATCAATGTCTGTGCTTTATGCTTCTGTTACTATCTGGAAAGTTTCCAGATTTTTTCAAGCCTTACTAGAAATTATTTGTAATGATGCTTGGGGCTATCTAGAGGCAATCTGGAAACTCAGCTCGGGTAGACTGGATTCAGGAATGTTTTCCTGGAGGAGATGACCCATGAGCTGGGTTTTGCAGGATGAGTTGAAAGTGCGGTGTGGGGATGGGGGCTACCAACTAAAATGTGAAGTACCCTGTACATGTGAGGAGCCAGGCACAGCTAACAATAGGTTCTGGGGCAAGCAGGCAATGCGGAGAGGTGAGACTAGATCACGCCAGGCCTTGGACACCAGGCAAAGGGCTTTATTCCCATGCAGAAGTTCTTAATTCGAGGCTCATAAATTGTGCTTCAGAAGGTCTACAATTCTCTTGAAATTGCATGCAAAACTTTGCAAGGATGTTTATTTTTCTAGGGATGTCTGTGCCTTTGATCAAATTCTCAAAGGTCCGTGTGAACCCAACTTAAAAATCAGATGAACACTAAAATGAATGATGAGCCATTTGCAGGAGACACCGTCAGGAGACTACCTGCCTGGCTGTTTTCCCACCTGTAGGTATACACGGGGATGGGCCTTTCGTGGGCATTTCTTTGCTACATGACCCCACTGCCTAGCCACAGTTGACTGATCCAGGGGTGGGCACCTCACTCAACTGATAGTCCCTGGGATTTTTTATTCTTTTATTATTATTATTATTTTTTGCTGCATTGGGTCTTTGCTGTTGTGCACCTGCTTTTTCTAGCTGCGGCGAGCAGGGGCTACTCTTCATTGTAGTGCGTGGGCTTATCGCAGTGGCTTCTCTTGCTGCAGAGCATGTGCTCTAGGTGCACAGGCTTCAGTAGTTGTGGCTCGCGGGCTCTAGAGCTCAGGCTCAGCAGTTTTGGCGCACAGGCTTATTTGCTCTGAGGCATGTGGGATCTTCCCGGACTAGGGATCGACCCCATGTCCCCTGCATTTTTGGCAGGTGGATTCTTAACAACTGTACCACCAGGGAAGTCCCCTGGGGTATTTTAAACCTAGACCCAAAGGTGGTAGCTGGTGTTGGTGGTAATAGAGGATAAGCCTTGCGAGTGGCAGGTGACTATGTTGCCCGTCCCGTGGAGGAAAGTAGTATGATGAGAGAATGAAAGCAACATACCAGGAAAAGCAGAAATACAAAACCTCAAGTGAGAATTTCACTGGTATGTGAGTCAAGGCACCTTGACCTCCATTCCTGATCTTTTCACGGTTACTTGAGATGGTCCACTGCCCTAACATTAAATTGATTCTTTTTATTTAATTCTTTTTTTAAAAAAAAAAAATCTATTTATTCATTTATTTGGCTGTGCCGGGTCTTAGTTGCAGTATGCAGGATCTTTAGTTGCAGCATGCAGATTCTCCCATCAGGATAACACAAGACCGCATGTGTCTTTGATGACCAGGCAAAAACTGTTACAGCTTGTCTGGGCATGCACATTATTGTACAGTGTCCACTTTTCATCACCTATCACAATTTGTTTTAAAACGGAACATTTTCATTACGTTTAAGTAGAGAATCGCATGCGAAAATATGGTCAAGAAGGTTTTTTTCGCTTAACTTACGTGGAAACCAAACATCAAAGCGATTAACATAACCCAAGCTGGTGCAAATGATTTTCAGTGCTTGATTTGGATATTTTGAGTATGTCGGCTGTCTCCCGTGTGGTATAACGTTGATTTTTCTCAATTAATGTCTCGATTTGATCACTATCAACTTCAACTGGTCTACCCAACCGTGGAGTAACATCCAGCAAGAAATCTCCAGCACTAAACTTTGCAAACCACTTTTGACATGTTCGATCAGTCACAGCACCTTCTCCATACACTGCACACATCTTTTTTTGCATTTCAGTTGCATTTTTACATTTCTTGAAATAATAAAGCATAACATGCTGAAAATGTTGCTTTTTTTCTTCCATCTTCAATATTAAAATGGCTACACAAAATTTCACCAATTTTGATAAGTCTTTTTTTTTTTAATGTACACTGATGTGACAGCTGTCACATACAATCTAACAAAATTGTTCTGAATGAAGTTAAAGACAACTAAGTGCTACTAGAGCCGTCTTAGGGAAAAAAAACGAACGCACCTTTTGGCTCACCCAGTAGTAACTGAAGCCATGGCAGTGAACCAGGTTGTCTAGGACAACGCAGAAAGGGCCAAAGCATGCTGTGCTCAATCCAGTGTGGTCAGAGGACATCTGGTCACCAAAGGGGGTGAGAGTCACAGACCCCTGCCCAGGGCTTGTGGGGGTGGCGCCGGGCCGTATAGTCCTTCTCTAGGGTGGCGGTGCCCTCCTGTGCAGGTAGTGGAGAAGAGGCAGCCAGGGCACACTTGGCAAAGCAGCACAGGACTAGGTAGGTAGTGATTGGTGCTTGCTGGGAAGAGAAGGGAGCACCCAGTCCAGGGTGGCAAGATGAACTGATGACTAAGTGAAGCCAGATCTCCTGCCTCCACTGTCAGTGTTTTTTCCGCCTCCCCTAGTCCAAAACGTATGTGGTCCAATCTCTTCAATTACTGATGTGGAAACTGAGGTCAAAGAGAGGAATGACTTGGCCAGGGTCACTCTGCAGGCTAATAACAGATTTGGAGTAAAATCAGAGCATTCAGGCCCGTCAGCAGCCTTAGCTACTGTCAAGGGCAACCGCTCATTGAACTGTTGATAAACCAGATCCAGAAAGGGTAGTGAGTGATTGCTTTGCTGCAGCTGGTGTCCTTGTTTGGGTGAATTCACTGAGCACTGATCACGGGAGACAGAGCATCTCAGGAGGGAAGCGGTGATTTGGTTAGAACGGGCTGAGGGGGAGGTTCTTATGGGACATCAGGCATTGGTGGCGTGGAGCTGGGTTGGCACAGGAGGTAGGAGCTGAGGCAGGAAATGGGGCACTTCAGAAATCCTGGGCTAGGGCTTCCCTGGTGGCTCACTGGTTAAGAATCCGCCCGCCAATGCAGGGGACACGGGTTCAAGCCCTGGTCTGGGAAGATCCCACATGCTGTGGAGCAGCTAAGCCTGTGCACTACAACTACTGAGCCTGCGCTCTAGAGTCTGCGAGCCACAACTACTGAGGCTGCATGACACAACTACTGAGCCCACGCACCACAACTACTGAAGTCTGCACGCCTATAGCCCATGCTCTGCAGCAAGTGAAGACACTGAAATGAGAAGCCCATGTGCCACAATTACTGAGCCTGCGCTCTAGAGCCCGCGAGCCACAATTACTGAGCCCATGCGCCACAACTACTGAACCTGCGCTCTAGAGCCCACATGCCACAACTACTGAGCCCGCGCTTAGAGCCTGTGCTCTGCAATAAGAGAAGCCACCACAATGAAAAGCCTGTGCACTGCAACGAAGAGTAGCCCCTGCTCGCTGCAACTAGAGAAAGCCCACGTGCAGCAACAAAGACCCAACGCAGCCAATAAATAAATTAATTAATTAATTAAATTTATAAAAATAAATAAATAAAACAGTATGATCTTTATTAAAAGAGAAAAAAAGAAGAGAAAGAAATCCTGGGCTAGAGGGAGATGATCCAGAAGAGCCTCTATATACCTGCAAAGAAAGCGCTGACTCTATGAACAAAGTCTATGATTTCTATTAGACTTGGCATGGAATTAGTGAGTCCAGTTCAGAGGAGGAAGCAGGAGAAGAAGAAAGAGAATTAAGCCTCGGAATAGAGTCCCAGAGCCAGAAAGCACTCCCAACATTTTATAGGTAGGGCAACGGAGGCTGAAAGGGGACAGAGACTTGGCCAAGGCCGCAAGTCAGAGTCAGGACCCAAACCAGCCCCTCCTATCTGTGAGGGCAGCTCTCTTCCCTCACGCCCCACCTCAGCACATTGAGAATAATTCTCCCCACTGACAGGAGGGCTTGCTGTATCTTTCTCAGGATCTCTGGGAACAGCTGGCTCTTTCCCAGAATCTGCATCCTTTTATGTGTCTGTTCCCAGAGGTCATCCTGGAGTCAAGGCTGCTGCCAGCCCTGCATCCACAGAACTTTGTTTCAGTTCCCAGACAAGATTTCCTCCCGTGACTGGAGAGCATCTTCCCCATGCTCCAGGGCTGCTGGCCCAGTCTCAGCCCACCCAGAACAGAGGCCCCAGAAGAGCCCAGGGCCGTCTCACTTGGGCAGAAAATGCCTTCCAAGGAAGCTGAGGCCTTGAGGTTCTAATCCTTTTCTTACCCACAGACAGCAGTTTCCTTTTTTTTTTTTTTTTTTAACATCTTTATTGGGGCATAATTGCTTTACACTCGTGTGTTAGTTTCTGCTTTATCACAAAGTGAATCAGTTATACATATACATATGTTCCCATATCTCTTCCCTCTTGCATCTTCCTCCCTCCCACCCTCCCTATCCCACCCCTCCAGGCAGTCACAAAGCACCGAGCTGATATCCCTGTGCTATGCGGCTGCTTGAACATGAACTCAGAGGACGCAGCTCCTTGCCTCTCCATGAATAGACTGTCTCCCAGGCACAGAATTCTAAGAACCCAGGGGGCCACTAGAAACAATGGCCTTTCAAGGTTGACTGCAGGGGGAGAGCATGTCCCTTGTAGGGTGGCTCGAGCTGGCTCTCAGAGTCTGAAAACTTCATCCTGGCACCAAGTCTGGAATCTTGAAAATTTCCCACAACCCCACTCACCTGCCTTCAAATCATCTACACTTATTCATTCTGCCCTTCATTTAACAAGTGTGTATGGAGCACCTACTATGTGTCTAGCCTCTTTGAGGCACTGGAACTTTTTGGACATATCAGATAAAACTGACAAAGATCCCTATCCACCCTATCCAAGAAATCCATATTTTAAGAGGGGAATGGCTAAAAGAGACCTCTGTACTATTTTATATATTTATCCAGAGGCAGGAGATAGAGAGCTTTGCTGTTGGATGGACCTGAGTTTAAACCTGCTCTCTTCTCTGATCTTGAGTGGCTGTTTTAACTTCTCTGAGCCTCAGTTTCCTCAATGCTAAAGTGGAGATAAAAATTCCTGTTTTATCCTCAGTTGGCTAAATATTGAGTTACCATATGATCCAGCAAGTTGGCTCCTAGGTTGTACACCCGAGGGAAATGAACTTGTACACGAATGTTCACAGCAGCAGTATTCATAATATCCAAAAAGGAGAAACAACTCAAATGCCCATCAGCTGATGAATAGGTAAACAAAATGTGCTATATCCATACAATGGAATATTATTTGGCAATAAACAGGAATGAAGCACTGCTACAACATGGGTGAACCTTGAAAACAGTATGCAAGTGAAAGAAGCCAGACACAAAAGACCACGTGTTATATGTTTCCGTTCATATGAAATATCCAGAATGGGCAAATAGATCAGTCGTTGCCTAAGACTGGGGGAAATGGAGGAATTAGGAGTATAATGGTTAAGGGGTGCAGGGTTTCTTTCTTTTTTTTTTTAAAGAGAGAGAGAGAATTTTTTTTAATTAATTTATTTTATTTTTGGCTGCATTGGGTCTTCGTTGTTGTGCATGGGTTTTCTCTAGTTGTGGTGAGTGGGGGCTACTCTTTGTTGCGGTGCGCAGGCTTCTCATTGCTGTGGCTTCTCTTGTTGCGGAGCACGGGCTCTAGGTGCGCAGGCTTCAGTAGTTGTGGTGTGCAGGTTCAGTAGTTGTGGCGTGCAGGTTCAGTAGTTGTGGCGCACAAGCTCAGTTGCTCTGCGGCATGTGGGATCTTCCTGCACCAGGGCTCGAACCCGTGTCCACTGCATTGGCAGGTGGATTCTTAGCCACTGTGCCACCAGGGAAGTCCTGGTACAGGGTTTCTTTGGGGGGAATGAAAATGTTCTAAAATTGATTATGGTGATGGATGCACAACTCTGTGAATATACTAAAAGCCACTGAATTGTACACTTTAAATGGGTGAGTGTTATGGTACATGAATTGTATCTCAATAAAGCTATTAAAAATTTCCTACCATGTAGGGCTCTTGGAGGACTAAATGACCTAAGTATACAATGTACCTAACACAGCATCTTGTATTTGGTAGATAGTTAAAGGATGCTAACTTTTAGTCTGTTGATAATCCTTAATAGTCTTGTTTATACAAAAGCTTAAAATATGTCCTTTGTCAACACAAGAATGCCGTAACCTTTGGTAATCAGTGTTGTGCCTTGAGCAGGGGGTCCTTCCCTACCCCCAGTCCCAGTCCCTTCTTTACCTGTTGAAATCCTACCTGTATCCCAGCTCAGCTTAAATGTCACCTCTGCAACACCTCTGTGTCGGTCCACCTAGAAATCCTGGGGCATTCAAAGGCAAGCTTTTGCCACAGTCTGGCTTGTTTCCTAATTCTTTGTGAACACTGCCTCTCCATGTGTCCTGCCCTCTGTGTCCAGCACCTGGCACGGAGGGCATGATCCTGTAACGAGAGGGTTTATAGCTCACATGCTCTGTCTCCCTGGCATAGAACCTGTAATGGGCAGAATTCTCCCATGGCCCTCATAACCTTTGCCCTCTGGTTACATGGCAAGAAGAATTTCATAGATGTAATTAAGGTTACTAATCAGCTGACCTTAAGAGAGAGATGGGTGGGCCTAACCTAATCACAGGAACCCTTTAAAAGCAGAGTTTTCTTCCACTGGTAGCAGAAAAGGCAGAGAAATTCAAAGCAGCCTCTGAGAGCTGAGAGCAGTCCCCACCAGGGGGAAAATGGGCCTTAGTCCTACAATCAGAAGGACCAGGATTCTGCATGGAAGCAGGAATCTTGCTCAGAGCTGCCGGATAAGAGACCAGCCCAGCCCACACCTTGACTGGAGTTTGGCCTTGTGAAGCCCTAAGCTGAGAATTCAGTTGAACCTACCTTGACTTCTGACCTACAGATAATAAACAGGTGTTATCTTAAATTGCAATGTTTGTGGTAATCTGTTATGCAGCAATAGAAAACAATAGCATCTGTCTGTGGAGGGACATTTTATCCCCATTTTCTAAGTGAGGAGGCCCAGAGAGGTACCATCACTTGCCCAGGATTGCACAGCTGAGCCAGAGGCTACAGTAGGGGCTGGCAGATATTATCTGTAAAGGTCCAGACAATTAATATTTTAGGCTTTACGGGTCATATGGTTTCTGCACTTAGGGAAATGTTTTTCTCCGTTTAAGGGTTGGAGACTGGTTTTTATCTGTGAAGGGGGACATTCTGATTTCTTTTAACTTATTGATAGTTTCTGCAATGTCCAGCTATTTCTTTTTATTGGAAAAGAGGTAGGGAAGGCAGTGATTTTGCTTTTGTTAGCATGCCCAGGGCTCTGATGGATGAATCTGTAAAGTCCTGTGGGAGCTTGGGAGAGGGACCAGATAATTCTTCTCTGGGACACTGAGGAGACATCACCCAGAGAAGGTGACCTGTGACCTGTCTTAAGGGAAGTGTATGAGCTCACCAGGTGAAGCTGGTAAAAGGGAGGGCCTTTGTAGCAAAGGTGTGGCATTGTGCTTGGGACACAGTGGACAGTAGTTCAGGAGTGGCATGGGAGGAGTGCAGGAAATGAAGCTGGTGTCGTTATTCTGAGGGCAGCGGGAAGCACTGAAAAGTTTAGGCAGGTGAGGGACTTACTGGGATGCTGCTTTGGAAGCTCAAGCTGGTGCCTGATGATGGGCAGAGAGCCTGAAGTCAGAGAGGCCAGCAAGAGGTGGGTAGCAGCAGCCCAGGCTGTAGCTGAGGAAGGGCCAGTGTGGCAAAAAAGGAGAAGCACACGCGGGTGTGGAAGATTCAGGCGGATGTGGATTTCAGCACTTACTCTGCCACTCCCCACTCCCAGCCCCCCACTTATCAGCTGTGTGACCCTGAGAAGGTATCAATATTTCTCTCTCAGCCTTGATGAATTGACTGAAGTGACAGTTAAATGGGAAAAGCACTGACTGGTGACGTCCAGTAAGTGGGTGCAAGTGGTAGTCCCCTCCCCCACACCTGGAGGCAAAGGCTGGTGACCGATTTTCTGCTCTGAGTTGCCCAGTGGTGCCGGGGAAAGCCTGAGACTGATTGTTCAGAAAGGACCTGCAAGTATTCCCAAGCCTGCATGGTCCCCACAGTGCCTGGGCATCATGGCAGACTTCGGGGGCTGGGACCAGAGCCCCCAAAAGTGGGGAAGAGGAAGATGGAGCCAGAAGAACTGGACCAGATCCTCAGGTTCGAATCAACACCCGGTCCCAGTCTCCTCTGGTCCTGGCCCTGCTGGGTCTGGCTGGTCCCTGCACTAAGTCACATCTGGTCCCTGCCCTCAGGGTGGTCCCCATCAGCTAGGGGAGATTCACAAACTGAACCATCGTGTAATGCGAGAGCGTACCCAGGCCAGCTCCTCATAGGTAAGGTCTTACTAAACTATGAGGCCCTCATAGCTACCCTGGGAAGGAAGTACCATTGTCCCCATTTTAGAGATAAGGAAACAGCAGCTTAAAGAGAAAGATGTGGCCAGTATCTTCCGGCCTGGAAGTGGCTGAGTCAGGACAGAAGTTACAACCAGGCCACCACCTCCAGGGCGTGAGTGTCCAGCCTGGGCCAGGGGACTCGGGTTCCAGCAGGGTCAGGTGTGCCCAGGCCCTGATCTCAGCCTTATCAGCCTGTGACCTGTGACCCTGGGGAAGGAGAGTCTGGATCAGTGAGGGGCCCACACTGGCATGGATGCCTGCCCCTGGAGAAATGGGTGGAGCTGACAGCTTCACGGCCTCCAGATGCTCACTGATATCCCCCCTGAGCAGGCCCACAAGGGCACTGAGAAGGCTGCTTGTCCCCACCTCCAGATTAAGCAGAGCAAAGCTGAAGGAGGTCCTGGTTTGAGGTCTACCTGATCCCTATCTCAGCTCAGTCACTTGTGAGTTCTTTAGACTCGCACAGGTCTTTGCCCCTCTCTGAGCCTCAGTTTTCTGTCTGTAAAATGGGAACGCTTACATAGACCACACACACAGTGAAGATGAAATGAGATAACATGTAAAAGGACCTCACCGGTCAGAGGAGTCGGTGCTTAGAGAATGCTAAAACTCTCAGGTGGCATATCTCCTCAGAGACAAGGAGTTTAAAAATTGGGGGCCTGGGTCCTGGCGCTGACCTGCTCTGTGACTCTGAGACAGTGGTTCCCCCTCGCTGAGCTTCAGATCTCCAGTGGACAGGCTGCTCTGACCTCCCCGTGTCCCTGGGCTGGTCGGGGAGTTGGTCGCCACCGGCTCAGTTGGGGAATCCTTGGCCATGGCTGAGGGGAATCCGCCCAGTCCCCTGGCTTGTTGGAGCAGCAGGAAGAAACATAAACAAAACCCAGACCCCAGATGGTCCGGAACCACCTCCCTTTGACCCACATGAAATTGTCGAGGTTTTACCTGCCTGTGACTTTGCCCAGCCTTTGCACATGCTGCTCCTTCAGCCTGGATGCTGCCACCCCATTCCTACCTTCTACAACAGGTGTCCTCCCAGAGAAGACTTCACACAAGCACACACGCTGACCCTTCTCCAGGCTCCTAAATCACCTATCCATAAAATCTGCCTCCTGGGCTTCCCTGGTGGCGCAGTGGTTGAGAGACTGCCTGCCGATGCAGGGGACGCGGGTTCGTGCCCGGGTCCAGGAGGATCCCACACGCCACGGACCGGCTGGGCCTGTGAGCCGTGGCAGCTGAGCCTGTGCGTCCGGAGCCTGTGCTCCGCAACGAGAAAGGCCACAACAGTGAGAGGCCCGCGTATCGCCAAAAAAAAAAAAAAATCTGCCTCCTGCCTGCACTCGTGGCGTGGCAGCTGAGCCTGTGCGTCCGGAGCCTGTGCTCCGCAACGAGAAAGGCCACAACAGTGAGAGGCCCGCGTATCGCCAAAAAAAAAAAAAAATCTGCCTCCTGCCTGCACTTGTGAAAGGGCTGAGCTCTATTAACCTGCTCAGCTTAACTCATTCAATCCCTGAAGACATGTGAGTTGGGGTCCTCAGCCCTCCTTTGACACAGGAGGGAGTAGGTTCAGAGAGGTTAAGGTCACACAGGAGGCGGGAGGCCCTGCTCTCAAGCCCCCATCTCCTGGCCTCTCACTGCCTGGGTCAGTGACTTCTCTCGTTTAGAGGCTGGGGAAGCACTTAAATGCCTTCTGTTATTTCGGAGAATGCCTTCCTCCTGGGGATGTGAGAGCCTGGAGGGCCCGGGAGGGCTTGCTGTCCGATTGACTGCTGTGAGAAGAAAAAGCCAGTTGTCAAGGAGTATGCGGTAAACAGTCAAGTAACTTTCTCTCCTTGAGCCTCAGTTTCCCTTCCTGTAAAATGGGAGTGAGGAGGCCTGGGCTTCACAGCCCTCTCAGACTGAGCGCAGATGGCTCTCAGAAGAGTTCGTGTCCGGTTCCCAAGCCCGCCCCCGTGGAGTAGTGGGGGCAGGATGGCCCCAAGGACTGAGGGTTCCCGACAGTTCCAGGGAGGTTCCGGTTAAGAGCTCCCCCCCGCGCTGGGAAACCCCGACCTCCGCCAGCCCAGGTCGCGCTGTCGCTTTAAGGTCGGGCGCGGCACCTGGAGCCGCCCGGAGCCGCGCCACCCTGGAGTCTCCCCAGGCCCTGCGGCCGCGAGGACGCAGATCCGAGGAGAGGTGGGGCCGGCCGCGCCCTGAGCCCGAGCCCAGGGTCCCGGCCGCAGTCGGCCAAGCCCGAAGCGTGGGCGGGAGCCAGGGGTGATCATCACCGGAGTCGACAGCGAAGCCGGACTCCACGCGCCCCTCGGCGCCCCCGCCCGGTGGCCGAGCCCCTGCGCGGTGAAGCGGGCTCTGCACCGCTCCCACCGGGTCGGGGCGGCGATCGGACGGGACGCACGGCGGCGGACGAGACGCCTTGGACAAGACCCGGAGCCGGACAGTAGCGCTTCTGCGGGCTCGGAGAGCTGGCCTGGGGGACGGTCGCCGGGCCGCCCCTAACGCCGGGCGCCCCCTGGAGACCTGAGAGACCGCCCTTCCCAGGTTCGCTCTGCCCACGAGCGCGACAGCCATCATGCCTTCACGTGACTCCGCTCGGCTCGCCAGGCTCCCCGCTCCGGGACCACGCCTGACCCTGCAGCGCGATGGCTGCGCGCAAGGTGGGTATAAGCTTCCTTCTCTCCCCGCCCTTGGGAGCATCTCGGCTCCTCCTAATCCAGCTCCCCCCGGCCCCATTCCCTTCACCTTGACCTCAGTGACTTGGTGAGGAGAGTCTGGACACCCAAGTCTCTTCCTATCTGTGTTCTAACTTGGTGGCCTTGGACCATGGCGTTCAGAGCCTCAGTTTACCCGGGGTTACACGAAGATGGTTTGGAACACTTCTTATTCAGATGGGTTAGTTCTTTACAGAAAACTGGCGCCTAAAGTTCCCCTGTTGGTAGCAGGGATAGTACGATATTATTTGTGCCCATTTTACAAAGGAGGGAACTGAGGCATGGAGAATCTAGGTAACTTACCCAGTGTCAGAGCCAGGGTCCATCCTCTCTGTCAAGCTGTGTCACTGTTTGCCATCTTGCCATCTCATCTTCACAACTTGCTCCCCCCTGGGAGGCAGGAATTTGAGCTCAGAGATGTTGGGCCGCCTGATCAAGGTCACAGAGCTAACAGAGTGGCTATAGTCAGAGTCAGAGGCAGTGATAACTCTGGCTGGTGGGAGATGGGGTGGCAGCAGCAGAAAGGCTTCTGGGAGGAGGTGTATTTGGCTGTATGGGTCTTGAAGCGGTGTGTGAAATGAGGGCCCTGAATGGGGACAGAGGGCTCCCCGGGAGCAGCAGGTGTAGGGGGACCCCAGGAGTTTGGGTGCATGGGTGGGGGGGATATGAAGGAGCTGGAAGGAGGGGCCAGCCTGGCAGCCTGACTGAGTGCCAGATTGGGAGTGAGACTTCTCTGGGATTAGAGACATTTCCTCCTTGCCCAGGGCTGGGGTTATGCCCTTCAGGGCAAGGAGCCCTTTCTTCCTCCCCCATCAGGGTCCAGGGTCCACTACTATGAAGGGTGAGTAAACCGCCTGAAGACAACGTCTCTGAAATGGGCCAGGGGAATCTAGGGCAGACACCCTTCCCATAAGCCATCAGATCCCCGATCTGTAAAAATAATGAAGACCACCTCACAACAGAACAGGCTGTCCTGCATCCAGCGGACGTTGACGCCTTCCATCTCCCCCGGGGTGGTAGGTCATTGTGTGCTCTGCCTGCCCGTGGTGGATCCACGTGGAGGGAGGGAGACTCACACAGAAGGAGATGGCACGGCATCCAGTGAGAACATGCTAAGGGGAATTCTAGGGGCTTGTCTGAGGTCTGGGAGCATTTGAATCAGGAAGGAGGACAGAGCATTTTAGAAGGTGGGATCTGCCTGAGCTGAAGATTTACAAATGCATCTATTCACGGCACGGTCTCAACTTTATATACTGAAAAATACAGATGGATCTAGCTATGTGCGCACAGGGATTTGATTCAGACAAGACCTGGTTCAAATTTGGCACTGACCTTGGACAAGCTGTCACCCTCGAAGCTCCAGTGTCCTCAGGACATAATGCTGTTGTAGGATTAAGATGGCGGGTACCTGTAAAGTGCCTGATGTGGTTCCCAGCGCCTGTAAAGGCCCAGTACACATCTGCTGCCGCCATCATCAGCTATGCAGGCCAAGGGAGAACTAGAAAGGAAGCATTCACTTGCAGATCATGCTCATCTCTGTGGAGCAGCATTAATGATGATTTGTATTTTGCATTTTTATTCTCTTCTGTGGTTTTCTCCTTTTCTCCACAATGAGGAACTATTGCTTTTATAGAAATTTAAAAGCATCGTAAGTTACCTTACTCAGGAGTGAGTTCTGCAAGGGTTGAGACACACAGCTGTATACGGCTTTGGGCAAAGTCCCTCACCTTTCTGGGCTCAGTCTTCTCATTCGCAAAACAGGAATTTCTTTCCCTGCCCTGACCATCCACCTCAGTTGTGGTGAGTCAGATGCGATTCCAGGTATGAAGCGGAGCTGTCAAGTGCCATAATATACAGGCAGAGGGTTACCGTTATAGATTTGCTGTGTTTTTTTTTTCCCCCAAGCTGATTTCTCCAGCTTTTCCTTCTGACAGCCTCTCCTCGCTGTCTGACTTTGGAAAGAGT
>NW_006798890.1:1128599-1145585 GCF_000442215.2 Lipotes vexillifer | reverse complement strand
GTCTGACTTTGGAAAGAGTGTAGTCAGGTTCTTTTTCTCTTCCCCAGAAAATGCCTTGAGCTGGAGACAGGAGGCCTTGCCCCATAGACAAATTCACAGGAAGAGAATTGAAGGTAATTTACAAGCGGCATTTTTCTAATGCTTCTGGTGGCCTGGGGGCTCAGAAAGATTGGGGTCCACTCCTCGAGCATTACATGTATACATTCTCTCTTTCTCTCTCACATGCACACACACACACGTTTTTAAACACATCTGGGAACATGCCCTTTTGAAATCTAAAGTCTCACCTACTAGATCTTGAACTACCACACTCCTCAGCTCCCCGAGGAGTGTGCCTTTGAATGGCTGCACAGCAGGGCATCATTTGATGCACCGCATTAGGCTGGGCAAGTCCCCATTTGTAAGGCTGACGATTGAAGTCTTCCTAAGGTCTGTGAGTTCCCCAGCCCCCTCCTTCACTGGCTCAACTTTTGGAAGAGGAGAGGGGCCCTCTGTAAGTTCTGCTAGCAGCCTGTTAGAGAGCCTGCCCTTTGTACAGGTGAGGAGACAGGCCCGGAGCAGTTGAGAGGCTTACCCCAGGACACAGCTGGTGAGCTGTAATGTGGGGACTAAAACCAGGCTCCAAGGCTGGGTGCTATAGCAGCTGGAATCTTGTGTTCCCTCCCCTCTCCCAGCCCCTCCCAACTGCGAGAGGGGCTTTTCACACAACAAGGTTTATTCAGCAACACTGTTTCTCATTTGGGAGAATTTCTTCAACAAATGTTTATAGAGCAGCTACTATGTGCTAGGCACTGGGGGATATAGCAGTGAACAGGGCCTATACAGACCCTGCCCCCAGGAAGCTTCCTGTCTGGTAAGGACAATAAACAAAGGAGAAACCAAACAGGCAGGATAAAAGCTTGGTCCAAGAAGGCCCAGGGGACTCCAAGTTTAAAGTGTCCCCAGCGAAGGCTTCTCAGGTGAGGGCCAAGCTGAGCTGGGAGGGGAGATACGAGCAAGTTACCAGGCAGAGGGAACAGTATGTACAGCAGCCTAGAGGTTGGCTTTGGGGAACAGCCCCTTCCTGTCTGTATAATCTGGAGCCAGGCTTCCTCCCAGTTATTTTTTTTCCCCTGGGCATTTCGTCTTTGCCTCATTGAGATAACACTGTGCACATAATTTGGCAAACTAAGTTGAAAAAGGTCATATATCATAAGCATTTACCCCGTTGTTAAACATTTGTGCTGAGCTTTTTAAAAAATGAGTCATGAATATTCCATCTAGAGTTTATGCCATGGTTTACTCACCCTTTCCCTATAGTTGGACATTTAGGCTCTTTCCAAATTACAACCATTAAAAATAAGGCCATGGTGAACATCTTTTGCACAAAGGTTTGCTTTGTGTCATGAATTTCAACTTCAGGCTTCGCAGTGCCCCTTTCCCACTAGCTCCTTTACCCACCCCCAGTTTCAATGTCTTCCTCTGTCAGATGGAGATAAGAGCATTGACCTTTCGAGACTGTGACCAGGGTGAAGTGAGGCAAGACGTAACCAGCAAGCCTCTCTCCTGGCAGGCCTGGTGGACCCCACAGCGTTCACGCTCCTCCCTCCCAGCCTGCACACCAGGCTGATGAGGCCTCTGAGTCCGGGGGGAGTCCTGGAGTGAACCCAGCCACACTTAACTGAACTCCTACCAGGTCCCAGGTGTGGTGCTAGGAACTTGAGACACATTATTTGTGGCCTTCAGAACAACCCTGCAAAGTTGGGAGCATCATCTCCATTTCACAGATGAGGAAACTAAGGCACAGAGAAGTCAAATGACCCCTCTGAGTTTGCACAGTGACCTCAGGCAGAGGAGGACTAAAATCCAGTCTCTGGTACCCAACAGGCCTCTCACGGTGCCCGTTTCCTCTTCTCTCTCCTTCTCGGTGTCCAGACGTGTGACAGGGGCCATGTGGCCTCCACCCTGTGCTACTGCACGACGGTCAGCGGCATGGTGGTTCTGGTGGCCGGGACACTCTGTTTCGCCTGGTGGAGTGAAGAAGATGCAGGCGCCCAGCCCAGCCAGCTGGCTCTGCCCACAGGACGCCCTGAGCCTGAGGCCCCCGGTCCCCTGTTCAGGTCGGTCAGCTTCGTCTGCTGCGGTGCAGGTGGCCTGCTGCTGCTCTTCAGCCTGCTGTGGTCTGTCAAGGCCAGCACCAAGGGGCCGCCTCGACGGGACTCATATCACCTCTCCAGAGACCTGTACTACCTCACTGTGGAGCCCTTGGAGAAGGAGAGCTGCAGGTCAGCAGGGCTGGGTGGAGGCCGCAGGTGGGGCACTGTCACATCATCATGCATTTGCTCAGCAAACTTTCATGGGGTTTCTCCTCTGGACCAGGCCTTGCCTATGCCCTGGGGTCTTGGAGGCTGATCAGCACTCCTGGAAGAGTTTAAAGTCCCTCGACAGAGGCAGACTTTGACAAATCAGAGTAGTTAAAGCTGTGAAAGAGGACAGACATGGTTCTGTGGGGACATGGAGAAATCCAGGAAGGCTTCTTGGAGGAGGTGGCAGCAGACCTCAGCATACAATAGTAGCAAATGCCTGTATAGTACTTAAATGAGATGATGTATATGAAGAACTCAGCCCAGAGCCTGGCACACAGTAGGTGCACAACAAATGTCAACTTTTCCTCAAGTAGATAAGGTGGAGAGAAGCGTTTTAGGCAAGCAGAAGAGCATGGGCAAAGGCCCAGGGGTGAGGTGGGGAATGGAGACAAAACCTTGCATTTGTACAATATTTCTCATCTTTTTTTTCATTATCATTCCCTCTAAGGAGACTTCTTAGGCATTTTTTTCTTCATCCTCCCCCATGAAATGTTAATACCACAGATATACTACATATTTGGTCTGTATGTATATTTGTGCTTTATATGTAAACACAGTATCAGCAAGAGTCCAAGAACCAATTTTTGCCCTATTGAGTATGCATGTATCTTACATGCTCTTATGTACTTACTCATTCACCAAGTATCAGCTGGGCAGGCATATCAGGGGCCTGCATACACCTTCCCCAGTCTAACCTACCTGCAAGGTAAGAATTACTGTTGTCTTTTACAGAAAAAGAGGGTGAGAGTTATACAGCTAGAAAGTAGCAGAGCCTGCTGGCTGTGAAGTGTGCATTCCCCCACACCACTCTATTAGCACTGGATTTGCATGTACTAAGGGCTAAGCCATATATCTGGCAACTGGCCTCGGACCTGGGCACCCTTCTGCCCTTGGTTAGAGGGAAAAATGCATTCTGAGTTAAAGAAAGTAACAGATTAGTCCCTGCTACTGGCCTGTGACTCCTTGAGGTCACAGACAATAAAGTATTCAACAGAAGCCCCTTATTCCAATGGTCAGGCCTCAATTTGACTATCAGAGGGAAGGGCAGGGCCTTGGTGACTCTTCTCAGTTGAGAAACCTGGGTCTCAGAGAGACCAGTGACCTACCTGGTCACACAGTCGGTTAATGGTCAGTTGGAACCAGACCAGACCTCGGGGTGCTCTGGGCTGGAGCCTGTCCCTCCCCGCCCAGCCTGGCCTGAGCACAGAAGGTAGGTGTTGTCTGTAGACACAGCCGTGTTGACCCAACAGGGTCCGGGACATAGCTGCATCTGTCAGGTGGGGCCATTTGGCCTTCATTCCCAGCCGGGCCAGGGAGGAGCGTACCCAGGAGGCTGTGGGGTGCTCATGGCCCATCAGGTTCAGAGACCAGGTCTTAGATTCAGAGCTGGGGTGGCTGGATGTTGGAGAGGCTGCTTCTGCTAATGGCTCTTTCTTGTCCCTGGGGCTGAGCCACCCTGGCCCTCCTGCTGAGAGCCCAGCATCTGGGCCCCATGGGGAGGCCACTCAGCTGTCCCTGCCCCCAGGGGCCTCGCTCTCTGCAGGTAACTCTAGGTTAGAGAGAAAGGCCTTCTAGGCTGATGACTTGGGCAGGTGCATTTCTCTCTTGGGGCCTCAGTTTCCTCATTTATTCATCTACTTATTCTTTCCTGCATTTCACCAACATTTACTGAGTACCTAACTACGCAGGGCGCTGACAATGCAGCAGTGGATGAAACAGACAAAACCCCTCCTCTCAGGGGCTCCCATCTTAAGTGTGAGCCCTAAATGAGGTGCCTGGATGGGAGGCCTCCTGGGACTGCCCCCGCCCGACGCCTCAGTGAGTACAGCAGAAAAAGCGTGGGTCTAGTCAGACACGAGGCTTTCAGTGTCTGCTCGCTCTTTTCTAAGCTCTGTATTCTTGAGCCTGTTAATTAGACTCTCTGAGCCATGTCTAGTTCTTCCCCTGTCAATCCTGGGATTTTCCCTAGGATTGCTGTTAGGCTCAGATGAGATGATAGATGGGGAGGTGTATTCACTGCAAAGTTTGCTGTTCTTCCCGCACTTTCATTTTATGATGTCCTCTCATGCCTCCTGATTTGAGCCTCACTGCTTATGAGGCAGTGTAAGGATTAGATCCATTTTGCAGATGAGAAAGCTGAGGTGTGGAGAGATTAGGGGTCAGGGTTGGGGGAGGTGTGATGGGTGGAGTTGGCTTGGGTTTTGGAAGCAGCCAGAGCTGGGGCTTTGCCGCTTCATTGGAGTGCAGCCTCCACTCACCTGTGCAATGACTGAGGGCTGCTACCCCCAGGCTTGTCATGAAAGTGAAATAAGATTAGAGAGCTTGAGTGTTGGGCATACAGTGTTTCATCCCTGGTCCCTGTCCCCTCTCCCTACTGTGTTTGCTTGACTCAGCTGAATAATGGAAGAGCTGGTGCCACGCTCAGATCTCACGTCCCCACCAGGCTCTAGAGAGTGGGGTGAGCCCCAGCCTCGGTGGAGCTTCCTGTGCATGGGAACCACAGTGGCCAGCCCGCCCCACACAGCTGCAGGGGGCCACATCCAGAATACACCACAAATGGGCCTGCCCCTGAAGTGTGCAATATGGTCACCCTGAACTTCATGTTCCCCAAGTTTCCAGCCTGCTGGACCATGACTCTGGCAACCTGGGGCTGGGTGGGCCCAGCTGGCTAGGTGAGGTGGCATGAGGAACACTGCACCTCTGCCCTCGAAGCGAACTTCCTGCTGTGGTCTGATCTCACCTGCCACCTGTGCCCTGCTCTGCCAGCTGTTGCCTGCTGGAGCAGCCCCAGGCATACCCAAAACCTAACTCATGTCTCTGGGGCTTGGAAAAGTAGGGAGCAGCAGGGCCGTGGCTGGGAGGTGGGCAGGGCAGGAGATGTGGGGTTCTGGAAGCCTAATCACCCACATTTTCCTGAGCGTTGTCAAAGCATTTTCCATTTTTTCCATTCAGATTCCCTGAATCTACAAAATGGGAATTGTTATCCTCATTTTATAGATGAGGAGAAAGGCTCAGAGAGGCTGTGAACATAGCCTAGGTCACACAGCAATTGAACCTAGTTTGCCTATCTCCAGGTGCAATATTCTTTGCCTGCCCTCACCTCAAAGGATGCTGCGAGTCAGAGGTGGGTGAGACCCCTTATCTGATTTCTCAGCTGCAGGGCTCCTGGGCTCCGGAGGAGGAGGGTCTGTGAGAGAAGTTTGCAAAAGCACTGGAACGGGAGCCCAGCTTGGGCTCTTGGCTGGTGCCCTCCATCAGGCTGGCACACAGCCTGCTCCATGACCTTGGTCACGTGGTCCCAGTGGGCTGCTTTTAGGGCTGTGGTGGGCATGGGCTGAGAAGATACGTTGCCCATAGAAGGGCCATGTCCACGGGGGTGATGGGTGCTCACCTGAGGGGCAGCAAATTCCTGGCACAGCTGCCCCATCATCACTGGAGCGAAGACCCCTCCACCACCTGTCTGTCCTCTGGCCAGCCTCCTGCCATCGGTCTTCCCCTGTCTAGACAGGATGGTATAGATTGAACTAATTTGCTGCTGGCTCCAAACTGATGGCCTTGGGCAAGTGACAGCCTCTCTGAGCCTGTGTGGCTCCAGCTAGCAGGAGATCTGTGATAACTTTTGTTACCTACACGCCTGCCTCATGGAGACCTTTGAGATTTTGTTACCAGCTCCCATTTATGGAGCACGTGCTACGTGTCCCTGTATTACCTCATGTAATCTTCATACGGTCCTGTGAGGTAGATGCCCTTATTGTCCCCATTTACAGATGGCGAAACTGGGGCCTAGGTTAATAGATTTACTGACCCATGATCTCCCACCGAGAGTGTGGCTGAGCAGGGAGGTGAACCAGCCAGTGCTGACTCATAGCCAGCCCTCGACCCACTTGGGGTGGGGGGGGACCTCCAAGGTCACCTAGTCAACCTCCGTATCTGGCAGTATCTTCCCAAAGCAGAAGCAGTCCAGACAGAGGGTCAGTGACCCTCCCACCCCCAAGGTTCCGGGAGGGGAAGGAGCCCTGACTTCCCAGAGATGACCCCTCAGGGCCCTGGGAGGACCGAGGGCCAGCCTCATTCCCATCAGCATTGGTGTGGCTGGGATGCAAGTGACCTGTTCTTGGAATCTAGTGGGCAGAGCCTGGTCAGAGGAGCCTCAGAGGATCTGGTCTGTACCTCAAGTCCCTCCAGGGTGGTTCATTTGGGGGAGGTGGGGGAAAGTCACAGGAAAGCCAAGCTCTTTAGAGATAGATAGGGTTGACTGGGTAGATAGTGAGCTCTCCGTCTCTGGAGGTATGCAAGTAGAGGTAATCATTTGGTGGACTTACCATATCAGGGCCTCAAGCATCCAGATGGGCAGGGGAATTGAGGTCTCGCATCCTGCCCTGAGCATCCACAACTCCAGATTTTGTAAGGGAGATGATTACAGTAAGCTGGAAGTCTTTCTCCCCATCGATCATCACTCAGTCTTTCAACAAACATCCCCAAGCATCAATCCCTGGACACCCAAAGTCAGTCCCTGCCCTAGGGGATGACCAGCTGGGGTCAAGAGTGACAGAAGGGAGAGCACTGTGGGGACCCAGAGGAGGGAGTGGGAGATTTGCTAGGGGAGGTCAGGAGAGCTCCCCGGAGGAGACTCAAAGGACAAGTGGGGATTGACCAGCAGGGAAGGGGTGAGGGAGGTGGGAAGGACTTTCCCTGCAGAGAGAACTGAGGAGACAGAGGGTGTGGTGAGCCCATGTGGGGAACCAACTGTATGGAGAACTAACTATAGCACAGGGAGGGTGCAGTTGGGGGAGCTGAGGTTGGCAGGGGCCGGCTGATGTCAAGCTTCAGCTGTGTCTATGGGGCCCTGGGGAGCCTACAGCCTTCCTCACTCTCTTCCTGGCGTGCAGTAGGGTTTTGCCCCACCTCCTGCTCACAGCCTCTCTTCTGTCCCTGTAGGACCCCAGAGGTGGTTGCCATCCCCACTTACGAGGAGGTCGTGCACTGCCGACTGGCTGAGGTGCCCCTGACACCACCTGCATACCCCGTGGAGGAAGACCCGGAGCGCAGTGCCTCGGGGGATGCCCTGCTTGGGGCCCAGCCCCCCTTGCCTCCGCCCAGCTACGAGAGCCTCATCCTTGCTGACGGTGGCATCTCTGGAGAGACAACACCTGGGGCTGCATGCTCCTGCCCAGGCCCGGTTCAGACTGCAGGGGAGGAAGTTAAAGGCTTCTAGCAGGACTGGAAGCCAGAAACAAATGATGGGCTTCTTCTAGCATCTAGTACAGTGCCTGGTACACAGCAGGCACTCAACAAATGTTTGTTGCTGAATGCTGTTTTATTTTTCTATTGCTGTGTAACAAATGGCTTGAAATAAATCCATTTCATTATCTCTCATGATTCTATGGGTCACCTGGGCCCAGCTGGGTGGTTCTGCCCCACGTGACATTGGTGGGGCTGTAGTCTTCGGGGCCCAGCTGGGCCGGCACGCCCAAGATAGCACACTCACGCGGCTGGCAGTTAGTGCTGGCTGGCAGCTGGGAAATGTTCTTGTGCCGATGAGAAAATTGGGGCCCAGAGGCAGAGCCAGGACTGGCTCAAGGGAACACACTGAGTTTATAACCAAAAGAACATGGACTCTGAATTCAGACCACCCGTGCCTGGGTTCCACCAGGTACCAGCTGGTGAGTGACCTTGGACAAGTGACTTTACCTCTCTCTGCCTCAGTTTCCTCATCTGTAAAATGGGAATTGGGAATTACAAAGGCACCAGCCCCTACCTTAGAGAGCTGAGTTTTGAGGATTAAATGAGATAACAGCTGACATTATGAGATCACACTGACCCTGCAGGCTCAGTGCTAATGCATCAAACAATAAATGCAGACTTCTTAGTACAGAGGCTGGTGTCTCTTAAGTATGCAGTGATTGTTAGATTTTGTTAGTAAAGGTAACCCCCTCCACCAGGTGCCTCTGCTTCTATACCTCCTGTGACAGGGAGCTCGATACCTCTTCTTATATTCCAGATAGGCAGAAGGGTCTGCTTTCACAATGTCATATCCCATTCACAGATGAGAAAACCAGCGCAGAGAGGCTAAGTAACCTTCCCAGGGGCACTCAGCCAGCAGGAGTTCAAAGTCCTGGGGCTCAGTCAGCTGTGTAGGGACACTATTCCCTGAGGGCCTACCATTTACTGGGCCAGGCTCTCTGCTGTTGTTTCACATCCTCAAGGCCTCTCTGCTGCAGGTGGTGGCCTCACTTAACAGGTGTGGAAACTGAGCCTCAGAGAGGTAAAAATCGCAGAGAATAAACGTTTTTCATGTAAATAAAGGTGTTTTCATTCAGGCCTGGTTGGGCTCCAGGCCTGGGGTCCTCCCACTTAGGCCTGGACCAGCTCGGTAGCTGCCTATCCTAATGCCCTGCTTCTGCCAGGGTCCCCTGAAGTCTCTTCAAAGCTCAGCAGATGGAATGAGCCTGATCAAACCCAGATCCATAACATCCCTCCTGGGCTCAAAACCCTGAGTGGTTCCCAGCTCACTTTGAGTAATGAAAGCCCGAATGAGGACGGTATGTGCTGGTCTGGGTCCCTCCCCTTGCTCTCTGCTGCTGTTGGTCCCGCTGTGGGCCTTTGCTCCTGTGTTTTCTCTCCAGAAGCTCTTCCCCAGGCTCACTCCTCATGCCCCTTGCATCTTTGTCCCTCTCTTCAACACACCGTCCTGGACCACTCTGTTAAAACTGTTGTCTCACCCAGCCCCCTGCACTACCAGCCTCCTTCCTGCTTTACTTTTTAAATAACACCTGTCATCATTTAATATTTTACCTTTAAAAAATTTGTTTGTTTATTTGTTTTATGTTTCTCCCCACTAGTAAGCTCTCTGAGAGCAGGGATTTTTTTGTTTCTTTCCTTTACATTTATATCCCTAAAGCCTAGAAACGGTGCCTGGCCCGTGGAAGATGCTCAGTAGATATTTGTAGACTGAGAGAATGAATCAATAAATGTCAGCTATCACGATTGTTTCCGGGCCCTCTCTCAGCCATCTGAGCCAGATCTTGTGGATCTTCCTGTGGGTCTTGTGGATCCTCTCCCTCGCCCTTCACCAAATCCTGGATCCCCATCCTGTACCCCTTCCCTTCCTCCCCGTCTCCCCTGTGTGTGCCTTATACTTACTGCTATGATGGAGATGTAGGTTTGAATGCTGCCTTAGCCCTGACCTTTCTGTGTGACCCTGAAATGTGTGTGCATGTGCGCGCGCGTGCATGCGCACACACACACACACACACACACACACACACACACACACCAGCTTCCTGTGTGAACCATGGGGATTTGGTTGGGGGAGTTGCGGGGGATTTATCAGGCCCTCTGCAATTCCGAAGGGGTTAATGGGGTTCCAGGCTGGGAAGCAGAGCCCAGCTTCCCGCCTACCCCCAAACTGAGGAATTTCCCCCAGGCAGGTGAGTTAATGAGTTGCAGGTGTGATTTGGAGGTACCACCACCTTTGCCAAGTGGGAGCTGGAAGGGGCAGGGGGTGGGGAAGGCTGGAAGACTGGAAAAGCCTTTTCTGGTTTCCTCTCTTAAGTCAGCTCATCTGCATCCCAACTGAAAGCCACCAAGGAGGGGCAGTGATTTGCTCAAGGTCACCAGCTCCTTGGAGGCCAAGCCAGGGCCACGGAGCCAGTCTCCCTAACCCTAACCCTAACCCTGCCAAGCCAAGGGTCCTTATGAGACACAGTGGCCTTGCTGTGAACTGGGAAGGCCTCAGGCCGGGCAGCCCCCTGAAGCTGGGTCTGTCACTCCAGCCCCCAGTAGGCACTGGTTTGCTGCCTGGTCTCTTTCCTCCTGGGCCTGGCTGACTGGTTTCTTCATCCATCATTCAGAGCTCACATCTGGTGCCTGCCACCAGGCCTGGGACATCAGGGACCCTCTGAGCTCAGGCCTCTCCCACGCTTTCCCTGGGCCCCTCCTTTGCCCTGTTTCCCTCTGCGTTGACCGGTGACCCCGCACCCTGGAGCTCGCCACCTCAAATCAGTTGGAAAATTCCCAGTCAGAAATTCCCTTGCCCTCCATCCCCTCAGCAACTAATTACTCTTTAAAAGGGGTTCATTTTAATCTTTCCCTCCCTAGGTTTCTGCTAGAGTCTGGCAACTGCCCCTCACTTCCACCATCTCCTCTTGTTTCTTCCAACCTGATCTCAGAATCAGAGAATCAGTGTAAAATTAAAATCCGACCTGTGTCACCCCTCTGCACAACTCCCTGGGAGGCTCCCTGTTGGCCTCTGAAAGATGTTGGCAACCTTAGCCTGACCCCAGGAGCTTTCCTACCTATGTCTCCTCTCCAGCCTCCCTCTCCTCTGGAGCCAATAGCCATCCCTCCATTCCCAAACATGAATTGAGGGCCAACCAGTTCTAGTCCCTGGAGATAAAACAATGAACAAAACAAAGCCCCCAGCCTGTGGGAGCTCGAGTTCTAGGGGAGGAAGACAGACAAGAGACAAGAGAAATAAATGATGTGTACAGTATGATAGATGGTGACGAGTACTACGGAGAAAAGTAAATGGGAAAGGAGGACAGGCAACACCTGGGGGAGGGGGTTCTGCAGTTTCAGATGTCACACCAGAGATGGCCTCGCTGTGAAGCTGACATTTGGACAAAGAATTGAGGAAGGTAAGGGAGGGAGCCATGCAGATATCTGGAGGAAGAGCTTTCCAGGCGGAAGGAAGAGCAGAGGCAAAGGCCCGGGGGTGGCTGTGTATTCCCAGAGGAGCATAGAGCCAGGGTGGCTGTGGTGTGGGGGGTGAGGGGAGATGTGGCAGGAGATTATCTCAGAGGGGTGATTGGGTGGGCAGCATGGGCAAATTATCTAGGGCTTTGTAGGCCATTTTAAGTCTTAGCTTTTACTCTGATAGGGCAGGGAACCATTCCAGGGTTCTGAGCAGAGGAGTGACATGGTCTGACCTGGCATTTGGGTGGGAAAGAGATTTCAGCCAGCAAGGGTAGAAGCAGAGACCTCTTAGAAGGACAGACATGATGGGCCTCAGACTGAGGCAGGAGATGGATGGGCTCCAGGCTAGACTAGCCTCCTGTTCACACTTCCCGGGGTGAGAAGAAGATGGGCTCCAGGCCGGACATTCATTCCCAGCCCCCCGTTTACATTCCCTGAAGCAAGAGACAAATGGGCTCCAGGACTACATAGTTATGACCAGACTCCTGTCTATATGTATGTATATATATGTATATATATATATATATATTTTTTTTTTTTTTTCGGTACGCGGGCCTCTCACTGTTGTGGCCTCTCCCGTTGCGGAGCACGGATCTTCCCGGACCGGGGCACGAACCCGTGTCCCCTGCATCGGCAGGCGGACTCTCAACCACTGCGCCACCAGGGAAGCTCTCCCATCTATATTTTGAGATCTGCACCTTGATATAAAAACCAGCAACAGAAATAGGGTAAATAACCGGATTTTGGACATTTTTATGGCAGGGACAGAGAGGGGCTAAACCCTGTTAAAAGGTCAAGAGGTCATACATTTCCCATCCTTGGGGCAATGGAAACATTGCACATGCACAGAAATGCTCCTTGGGGGTCAAAAAGGAGGGTGCACCACCCCATAATATGTGACGCTAAGGCTGTCCCATAGGCCTCTGGGCTGGAATCCATTTTGTTAAAAAGTTGCGCATGCATGTTGGGGAGGACCCTAGGGCAGGGCAGGTGTGGAAAAAGAAACAAGATGATTGGCCAAATGTAAACAAAGACCCGGAAGAACTGCCCTGTATGAATGACAACCGCTTCTTTACTACGCTCCTCATTAGAGAGGATGCCCACACCCTTTCTCTCCAGGTGTGCATCTCTGCCTTGCTTATGTCTTAACTGAACAAACTGTTTCTCTGTGTGCTCTCCCACTTGTTGTTGTGCTATGTCTCTGATGATAAACTTTGACCGGTTTCCACAGTTTTGCCTCCGTGGGAAATGCATTTTTCACTGGGGGCAAGAGCCAGGGGGCGTGGTGGCTGGGATTCCTGGTTTTCATCCCGGCTACCCAGGTTCAATTCCTGGGCAGGGAATTAAGATCTCGCTTCACGCCACCACTCACTGCCGCCTCTCTGAGCTCAAGACCAGGGTGATGAGCAGTAGTGGCGGGTGAGAAGTGATTGGATTCTTCTGTCTCGGAGGTAGGGCCAATAGGATGTGGGTGTGAGAGAGGAGGTGGGGATGTCGGCTAGGGTATCCCGGTGGTGGAAGGATGGATTTGACACGGAGGAACAGGAAGGGGAGGAGTATGCAGTATAGGGGTGAACGTGCGCATAACATTTAGCGTTTTACCTCCAGCTACGTGTCAGTGCTTACTTGCCTCTGGACCTTTGCACACACTGGTCTCTTTGCCTAAACTTCTTTTCCTGCCCTGACAGAACTCCAGCTGGCTTCTCAAGAATCCCTCCTGTGAATCTGTCCCTTCGTTCCTCCCCCTCCACCCCAGTCTCTCCCTCTGTCTGCTTTGTGCACCTGCAGGACCTCAGGCATATCTCAGAGCCTTTACCATATTGCGCCCCGGAAGACAGGACCAAGTGCCATCACACTGAAAACCCGTGTTCATCAGACACCTCGTACCTCAGCGTCCTGCACGTAGCAGGCGCTCAAGAAGAGAGGGACGTGGGGCCTGGCTTGAACCCTGGCTCTGCTATTTACAGGTTCTGTGATCTTGGGCCATTACTGATGCAGAGCCTCAGTTTCTGCATCGGTCAAATGGGTGTGATGTTTCCCCTCCCTGCAGCAGCTCTTAGGATCTTGCGAGGACCCCGAATTCTGCAGACCGGAAGAAAACCGTGGTTATCGCGTCTTCTGCTGGAAGATGGCAGACTCCGCAAGCGCTCCTCCTCCTTCCCCCGCTTTGCAGGGAAGGAAGCAGAAGTCAGAGGCAGCTGCGACGTGAGCGGGACCCGCGGACAACCCAATACTTCCAATGCCCGGTACTCACGTGTCCCCGCTTAACCCTCACCGCGGCTCTGTGGAAGAGGTTAGACTAGACCCATTTTACCGAGCACCTACTTGTCCCAGGGCTTCTTACTCGTTGCCACTTCCCCCCATCCCCCTCTTTTAAGGAGAGGAAAGGTGGAAAGGAGGCCGGGTCGTGGTGAGGAAAGAAAAGATGGGGAGACTCGGAGAGTGCTCGGGTGACCCGGAGGATTCTCAGGAAGCCCTAAGGACCAGATCCGATCCATCCACAATGGAGCTGGGACTGTGTGGATCCCGGTCACCGCTCAGCGCCCGATTCAGTTTGGGGAGATCTCTGGGGAAATCTCCCCGGGCTCGGTTTCCTCGGCTGTGAAATGGGCACGATAACCTCTTCCCTGCGCCCCTCGCGGGGCTGCGGGTTTCAGGCATGACCTACGGGGCTGTGAAAGCACCTCGCCAAGCGCGTGCTACGATGGCCACCAGGGGGCGCGAGAGGCTCCTGCTGGACCGCGACCCCCCAGATCCAATCCCGCCGTGGGCCGGGGCTTCAGGACCAGACAGGCAGGCTGAGGCCCCTCTGGGCCCCGGTCTCCTTTTCTGGGAGGGGCACGTAGCCTCCCTTCTCTGAGCCTGTATAAGATGATTATAATAGTATTTCCCTGGACGGTCCTGCCCTGTAAATAATCCCAGATTACAAAGCATTTTCCCCTCCATCATGTCACTTCCCTCCACAACCCCTGGGAGGTGGCCTAATACCACCTTCAATCACTGATGACAAGACTCAAGCCTAGAGCGGAGCCACCAGGCCAAGGTCACCCTGGGAAACAAACATGGATGTCACCTGGTGCCTCTCAGCCCTTCTCTGACTGCTCAGCAGCCTCTCACTGGGAGGGTCCCCCAAGCTCTGCTACAGGGGACAGACTCTGCAAACTGTAAGCGCTGGGTCTGAGGGCTGGTGAAGGAGAAACAGCTTCACAATGAAACCCCAAGGCGCTGTGGGCAGAGACGCCAGAGGGTATCACGTGAGCACAGGTGTGATGTCGGGAACCAGCACAGCTTGTTTTGGGGAGGAGGGAGAGGCTAACATCACAAACAGGAAAATCCCCAAACCTATGAAGTCAGGATGCCAAATGAAAGCCTTTTCTCCTGCAGCGACAATTCAATACCATACAAACAACATGTTAACATTTTCTTCTAGAGATACTGTTGACCCTCATTTTCCTATAATCCTGTAAGGGAATCTGATTTTTACCATCATCCTGTCCCCAGGACTGAAATTCCACCATTAGAGAGTCATTCTTAGGATAAAGGTATCTTCCTAGGTTAGGAGGCAAGGAAATTGCTGTCCGCCATTCACACCCTAGAGGGGCATTGCCTCACCACGGCCAGCTCAGAGCCAGTAGGCCTGGCTGGAGCACAGAGTACGGGAAAGGGACAGAGGCACTCAGGGAGACCAGGCCTGGGGATAGACCCAATCCTGTGAGTTGCTATTATTATCCCCATTGTAGAGAGGAGGAAAACTGAGGCACAGGAGGTAACTTGACCAAGACCACACTGCACCATAATAGAGGAACCAGAACCCAAGCCCAGGCAGTCTGTCCAGCCACCAGAGCCTGCACGTTTAACCCTTGTGCTACAGTTAGGCAGTATCACCCAGTGGCAGTACTGTGGACCCACGGCCTCTGGGTTCAAATCCCAGCTGCTCTGCCTTTTCTAGCTGCGTGACCTTGGGCAAGTTACTTGTTTGTGTCTTCATTTGTAAAGTAGGGGTAGTAATACCTGCCTCACGGGGTTCCTTAAATGAGTTAATATGTGTCACATGTTTAGAACAGAGCCATGCGTGCAGCCACGGTCAAATAAATAGGGGCCAGATGGGCACATGACCTTGAATTGTCTAGAATTCTTCAGGATTCTAAAATGCCAGCCTGTGGGACCCTGTGGGATCCTCCAGTGGCATTCTGAGGTCTTTGAGCTGCAGCATTGTATCTGCTTCCCGTGGCTGGACGGTGCGGGGCCACCTGTCAGCCCAGCTTGGCCCCAAATAGGCAAATGAGGTGATGTCAAAGCCTTGGCTGAGGCCCAGCCCCTGGAACCTCCCCTTCCTTCCCTCGTGTCTCCCTCACTCGGATTCCCACACACTCTGGAGGGCCCAGAGGGAAGGTAAGAGGGAGTGAAGGTGGGAGCACGTGGCCACCCAAGCGTAGCTCCTCCAGCCTGGAGAACTGGTGCTCCCAGGGGCTGAGCTGGACCCAAAGGGAGCCTCCTTCCCTCTTACCTGAAGCCCTGATCTGCAGCAATCCCAGAGCGTCACTCCTCCGGTGTGAGTGTGTGCAGACGGCTGGCTGGTTCATTGGCGCCCCTCCGCGGGTGGTGCACAGGCCAGGCCTGGCCAGGCAGCGATGGCTGATGAGAAGACCTTCCGCATCGGCTTCATCATGCTGGGGCTCTTCCTGCTGGCCCTCGGCACATTCCTCATGAGCCACGACCGGCCCCAGGTCTACGGCACCTTCTACACCGTGGGCGGTGTCATGGTGATCGGGGGTGTCATCTGGAGCATGTGCCAGTGCTACCCCAAGGTAGGTGGTAGTGGAGACAGGTGGCCTGGGGGCCAGGGCCCAGGAGGGCCTGGGGCTGTGCCTCTGTTCCAGGCATCAATCCCCCATCCTTCAATCATCTTGTTATCCTTTCCCCTTTACCCCTTCTTTTCTTATCTCCACTCTCCTGAGCATCTATCCATCCATCCATCCATCCATCCATCTATCCCTTATCATAGAGATTGATCAGGAGCCCCCTGGATCTGGAGCCCTGAACTAGGCACAATGGGGGGGACGCAGTAAAACCCACCACACAGTCCAGGTGCTTGAAACCAGAGTTTATGAGGGCTTGCTGCCTGCCAGGCACGCCTGCATCCCTGGTGCAATTCAGTCCTCATCCTGAACTTTTTGGTACCTTTGACGTTCTAATTTACACTAGAGAAGCCCGAGGCTCAGAAAGTGAGGTCCCACAGCTCCTAAGTGTCAGGCTTGGGATCAGAGCTCAGATGTGTGTTGCCTAAAGCATAACCCTCCACCTTGGGAGGGCGATCCCTGTGTCCCAGGGCTGCTGAGTGTTCTGGGTGGGTCAGCTGTAACCTTGATGGCCTGGGTTAGGCAGCTCTATCTTTTGAAGTTTTAACGGACTCCTAGCCTAATAAGTGACTTAGTGATGGGAAGAACACTGGTTTGGGAATCTTGAGTTCTAGTTCTAGCTCTGCTCCAAACTCTCTGTGTGACCTTTATCTTTCTGAGCCTCAGTTTCTTTCATCTGCAAAATGAGGCCCCGAGCTCCTATTTCTCCCAGCCTCACCAGAGTTATTATGGAGAACAGAAAAGAGATGGGCAGTTTTGTAAACTGTAGAGTGTTATATTTAGGTGAAGCGCTGCCACCCTTACTGTTAGTGATCCTCTCAACAACCCTGTGAAATGGGCATATCAGGAGTTGTAATCCTTCAGTGCCCAGAGAGGTTGAGTGACTTCTCCAAGGTCACAGCAGCTGGTCAGATAGACCCAGGGAGACAAGGAAAGAAGCATGGATTCTAACTTGGGCTCTGCCTCTAACTACCTGGGAGACTTTGGTCAAGCCCCTTCCCTCTCTGAGCCTCAGTTTCCACATTTGTAGAACATGTGAGTCAGGAAGAGGGGGCGGCAAAGAGTGTGCATCTTAAGGGCCTTGC
>NW_006798890.1:1118384-1128481 GCF_000442215.2 Lipotes vexillifer | reverse complement strand
GTCAGGAAGAGGGGGCGGGAAAGAGGGTGCATCTTAAGGGCCTTGCTGGTCCCGCCATCCAGGGCTCCAGGCCCCAGGCAGCCTCACACGCTCAGACACCTCCTTGCCTCTTGCCTGGATGTCCATGCTGGGGTGTGGGAGGAGGGAGGAGGATCCTGGGGGCCTGGGCTCGGCTCTCCCAGTCCTGTCTCCTCTGTGGGAAGCCCCGGGCTGTTAGCGCGTTCATTCAGCACTGAGGCGGTCCCAGCTGGTTTGTGGTCGTTTACCGAGCAGTTTACAGTCAACTCGCCTCTCTCTGTTCAGTGTCCTGAGCAGAGGTCACCGGGAGAATAGGGCCCTGGGGGACAGCAAGGTGATGGCCGGGGTGGGGTGGGGGGAGTGTCCTTCCTGCCTCACTCCGTTCACAGAGCTGGCTGTGGGCAGTAGGCAGAGTGACCGGGTGGCGGTGGGGATGAGGGAGTGGCGGGAGGGGGGGAGGAGGGAATATTGCTGGGTATTAATGAGTAACTGTTGATAGATTCAAGTGTTCATGTGCTGTGGAGGCCGCATGGCGGGTCAGAAACGGCACAGATTTCAGTGCCCACCAGGCCCTGACTCAAATGCCCCTCCCTGTGCCCCACTTCTGTGGCCTTGGCAGAGGCTCGCCCGGGCCTGTGGAGGAGCCAGTGGGGGCTTGTAAGTGGGGGACCTGGCATCACGCCTGGCCTGGAGCCAATGCGAAGGCAGCGTTCTCAGGACAGGTGTTTGTGGCTTTGGGAGGGTCTCTGGATATGTGTGCAGGTGTGTGAGAACAGACATGGGTGTGTGTTTCAGGGACGCAGGCTGTTAGGGCTGGAACACTAAAGGAGGGGAGGGAAGTGTGTCATAAACCAGGGAGGTGTGCTAGACGAGGGTCCCAGTCTCCCACATTGTCTCATTGGAGCCTGGGCCATCGGAGCCGTCAGCAAATGCTGGTGCCCATGCTCCCTGCTGGATCCTCCCCTGTCTCAGTGCCTGACGAATGGGAATTTTCTGGATTGAAAAAAATATAAACATAAGGGAATGGAATTAGCCGATTATGATATGGGGGAAGGGGTAGCCAGTACCCATGTGAATTAAGCTGTCCCTGTCTTTGGGGCCGTGGGGGTCTCATGGAGGAGACAGTTTTCTGCCTGATGGGGAGGGAGTGGGCTTCACAGGGAAGATGAGCTGGGGCTTGTAGGTTAAGTAGACGTTCCCCAGGCAGAAAAGATGGGGAAAGAAATTCCAGGCAGAAGGAACAGCACGAGCAAAGACATGAGGTGAAAGAACAAGGCAAGCGGGTCAGCCTGTCTGCCGGAGGGCGTGGGGAGCGAAGTAAGGCGGAAAGGGAGTGGGGCTCGGGTCCACGGGACCTGGATGTCATGCTGAGGAGTTTGGACCTGACCCTTTAGTGGATGGGATGAGGGACGGCTGTGAGCAGCTTTGCAGTTCGAGGAAGCTATCAGGCTGACATCTGGGAGGGGGAACGTTCAAGCGCAACCAGGCCAGTGGGGGAGGCTCCTTCTCAGTCTAAGGGAGGATGATCATTTCCTAGACTAAGGCAGAACTTGAACTCAAGGCTGTAGGAGCTGAGGAGACATTTCCAGTTCATCAAACATATAGTACCTGCCGTGGCTGGGCGTGGCCCTGGTCCTCCCATCCAGCTTATTTTACTGAATTTCTGAAGTAGACTTGGTCAGGTTTGGTGGCCAGCTGGGCCTCAGGCTTGAGAGGGAAGGAGGAATCGGGACAAATCTAGCAGGTGGGACTGTCAGGGATGCTGTGCCCATTAGCTGAGATGGGGCAGGGGAACTGGGAGAAGGGGAAGGATTGTCTGGGAAAGCAGGGCCTCTCCCTGTCTGGCTTCTGATTCTGCCTACAAGTCGCCCACTCCCCACTCCTGCCTGCTCTGCTGGAGCCCAGGACCAGGCCCCTGATTGGTGGTTGATGGATTGGTCCTCTCCACGGGCCTCCCTCCATCCCTCTGTTCCCTCCCTTTGGGGACTGCTCAGAACTCTGCCTGAGCACAAATCTGGCTATGTATTCTGCTGAGAACTCCTCCAGGGCTCCTATTGCTTCTGGATTAAAGGCTGAATTTCTTAGCCTGATGCTCTGGGGTCTTTATGACCTGATCTCCCCTCCCCAGCTTCAACTCTGCCTGTCACCCTTTCTTAGAAGAACTTGTGTTGTAAGATTCTCAGGACTTTCCTTCTCCTCCAGGCTCTTCACAGTGTCAATGATAAGGATGCTGTAGAGCGATAATGATGATGGTGATGGTGATGACATCATAATTATGATGTTGATGGAGATGATGGTGATGGTGGTGATTATGATGATGGGGAGAAGGAGGATGACTGGAGGAAGGGGCAGCTTCTAGGAAGTACAGAGTCAGCTGGCAAGTGCAGGACATACTAAGTGGGTGTGGAAGATACCCAGGCCCCTCCCTCATTTCCAGACATCTGGGGGAAGCTTACCCCTCACAGGAGTTCTAAGAACACATCCATCTATCATTCCCTTCTCCCCAGCAGGATTGGGTGCTTTCCTGGTGCAGACAAGTGTCTTTCTCTCACCGTACTCTATGGAAAGGGAGAAAAGGAGCTGCTATTTATGAACCCGGCATAACACAATAGGGTCTCATCACATATTTGTTGAACAAATTTTCAGCTGAGGAGAACAAGACTCAGGGAGGTCAGGTAACTTCATCTTCAGTAGCATCAAACTATGATTTACTGAGCAGCTACTATGTGCCAGGCTCTGTGCTAGGGTACTCCTTATATGTTATCTCATGGAATCCAGGAGACAGGCATTACTAGTCCTACCTTTTTAAATTGTAAAATATACATAACATAAAATTTACCATCCTAACCATTTTGAAGTGAACAGTTCAGTAGTGTCGGCACAACCTCAGCCGTCTAATTCTCTGTCCTCCCCACCGCAGCCTCTGTCTGTGCCAAGAAACACATGGACTGCTTCCCACTCACTCACCAGATGCGGACGAAGGGCCTACTCCGGGTCGGGCAAGTGCTGGGCACTGGAATGAGGACCCCTGGAAATGACAAGATATGACCTCCCCCAGGGCAGGGGTGTTCGTCTCATTCACTCATGGCTGACCCCTAGTGCCTAGAAGAGTGCCTGGCACACAGCTGATGCTCCATGAGTGCTGGGTGAATGAAGAGCCAGTGAGAGCAGGAGCCCAGAGGTCCAGCCGGCCACAGGTGCTGGGCCCTGAGCAGGCACCCTCCTGTCAAACGGGGTGGCCTCCCTTGTCAGGCCTCTCTCCTAGGGTATGTGGAGATGTTAGGCCCGTGCTCTGGGGGAGCAGTGACCACGGATGTGTGTGGGCAGCTGCAGAGAAGCCTTCTCCCCTTTGCCTTGCAGATCACCTTCGTACCCGCTGACTCTGACTTCCAAGGCATCCTGTCACCGAAGGCGCTGGGCCTGCTGGAAAACGGGCTCACTGCTGAGATGAAGAGGTGGGTGCCGGACCCTCTGGGGCGGGGATGGGGCAGTGGAGGGAGGAATGGGGCAGTGGAGGGAGGGATGGGGCAGTGAGTCCCTCAGGCCAGTCTTCCCCCTGCCAAGGAGGGGGTGGGCAGGAGGGGTGGGCGGTGTCTCCCCACCTGCCCCAGGCTCTGGCTTTGCCTTCCCACTTACGGAGAACATACTATCGGAAATCATGGATTGTTTTGACCTCTCAATTCTATGAGGTGAGCTTTATTATTACCATTTCACAGATGAGGAAACTGAGGCTCAGGGATTTTTGTCCTGTCTTACAGCAAAGTAGTGGCAGACCAGAAATCAAAAATAGGTGTGACCCTAAATCCCACACAGCGGTGACTACTACTACTCTAGCAAACAAGAGGCATGATGATGGCCAAGGCACAGCCCTGGGGCCCTGCTACTTTTTGGCTGGGTGACTTTGGGAAAGCAACCTGCCTCTCTTTGCCCCATCTGTGAAATAGGGATACTAATAGTACCTTCCTCCTAGGCTTCAGGGAGGGCTAAGTGAGATAATACAGCCGTCCCTCAGTATCTGTAGGGGATGAGTTCCAGACACCCTCTCCCACCACGTACACCAAAATCTGCAGATGCTCAAGTCCCTTGTATAAAATGGCTTAGTATTTGCTTGCAATCTATGTACATCCTCCCATATGCTTTAAATCATCTCTAGGTTACTAATAATATTTAATACAATGTAAATGCTATGTCAGTATTTGTAAATACAGTGTAAATGCTATGTAAATAGTTGCCAGTGCGTGGCAAATTCAAGTTTTGCTATTTGGAACTTACTGGAACTTAAAAAATATATATTTTAGATCCACGGTTGGTTGAATCTGCGGATGTGGAACCTATGATATGGATGGTGGACTTTAATAAGCCAAGTGCTAAGAACAGACCCTGGAGCATAGTGGGCCCTCTATAAGCCTTTGACATCATTAGCAGGAAGTGCTTCCAAAGCACCAGAGAGCAAGTCAGGCATTTTGTGCCCATTTCTTCTTTCAGTCCTCATAGAAACCCTGTGAAGTGGGGGAGTGGGGGGGGTGGTGGCAGGCCCATTATACAGATGTGGAAACTGAGGCTCAAGAAGTGCAATCACAAGCCCCAAACCTCACGGGGAGTCAACACCAGACCAGACCTGGGTGGGTGGGTGTGGGGGCCAGACTCAGGACTGGTCACACAGGGAGAGCTGCTAGAACAGAGCTGGGGCTCAGGTCACCCTGAGCCTGTGCTCTTCCCTGCTGCTCCCAGCCCTGGACTGTAGAGAGCAGTGGAGAAAGTGGTGCTTGGAGCCCCAGTACCACCCCCTAGGTCTGCACCACCTGGGCAAGCCAGCTAAGGTGTCAGTGCCTCAGCTTCCTCCAGTGTCTCCCAGAGTTACAGGGAGGGTTAGATGAGCTAACTGATAGAGCCCGGCCTGCAAGGAACACTCAGTAGCTGGTTCTTACTGTTGCTCTGTCCTCATCTGAAAAGCGGGAAGGACCATTCTGCTTCAAGATATCGTTCAGAATAAATGGGATGATATATGTAAAGGCTTCAGGCCACCGTCTGGAACCCAGCAAACGCTCAGTCAACGCGAGCTGGTCTTCATTTGACAGCCGCAACCTTGGAGTTAACTTTGGAGACACGGGTGAAAGGAACACTGGACTGAGGGTCTGAGCTCTGCCACTCAACTTAACTTGTTGGGCCTCAGTCTCCTCATCAATGAACTGGGTACAGTAACCACCCGCAGAGGCTTCTCTGAGATCGGGGGAGAGCCGGTGCGCGGAGCAGGCGGGCCAGGGGATGGCACTGACGTCTATTAATTGAATCTTTGCCTACCTGCCTGTTCTCTCTCCCGCTGTCTGCTGTGCCCCCGCCCAGCCCCCGGACCCCCTACGTCAGGCTGTGGGAGGAAGCCGCCTACGACCAGAGCCTGCCGGACTTCAGCCACATGCAGATGAAGGTCATGGGCTACAGTGAAGACTCCCACCCCGTCCTGGCTCCTAAGCCGGGACGGCCACAGCCAGGAGCCAGCGATGGAGGAGAAGGTGGCCCTCGCGACCCTCAGGCCTTGTTGGAAGCTGCCGTGGTCATCCACAGGGGCTCGGACCAGGACGAGGGAGAAAGAGACCCAAGTCAGGGCAGGCCCGGGTGAGTGCACGGAGCGAAGGGGCACTGGGGTGAAGGAGGAGGGGTGTGGCCACTGAGAGGTGGCTGGGGACACTGGGGAGTAGAGAGGCTGGGGACACCCTGAGAAGCAGCAGGGGTAGCAGACACAGGGGTCTCGGCTTAGATGGGCCTGAGTTTAAATCCCAGCTCCTCTGCTCTGTAAACTTCGGATTTTCCTCACCTTCCTGAGCCTCAGTTTCCCCACATGGGAATAATCGGTCCTACCTCAGAGTTGTCCGAATACTCACCATGAGGGGCCAGGGCAGGGAGCCAGAGGACCTGAGTTCAAATCAAGGCTCTGCCACTGATGTGCTCTGTGACCTCAGTCAGGGCACTCCCCGTCCCACCCTGTCCCCAGCTGTTCATGAACTGGGTTCCTCATTCATCCACGTTGTCACTCATCCACCAGCATTACTGGGTACCTACTCCCTGCCAGCCCTTGACAGCCCCTACCCTGCGGGAGCTCCTCGTCCACTGGGGGAGGCACACAAGGGAACAGAAGGTGACACCCAGTGTGACAGGGATTGTGGGCCCAGAGGAGACCGCCAAGTGATTGGAGAGGCAGAGGAGTGACCTCGTTTGGATAACATAATAAAGGCCCATTTCTTGAGCACCTACTATGTGCCAGGCCTTGTGCAAAGTGCTTTGCGTTCATTATCTGTTGTAAATCTCAGGGATAAACATAGTAGTGAATGCTATTATTTCCCCCATTTTACAGAGGAGGGAACTGAGGCTCAGACAGGTGAACTCACCTACCCTGGGCCTTGCAGCTAGTGGGTAGGATTTGGACCCAGGCAGTCTGACTCAGAGCTACCCTCGCCCTTTCCGCCTTTGCCCCTGCAGCCCCCCGACCTGTCCCCAGGGCCCTGCACCCTTGGCTTCCTTCCAAGATGACCTGGACGTGGGCTCCAGTGAGGACAGCAGCCCCAATCTGGCACCATCTGAGGGGGTGGAGCCCCAGGCTTGCAGGTGCCGGCCGGACTGCTTCCATGACTTTGCCCTCATTGATGCCCCAGCGTTGGAGGATGTGCCTCCAGAGAAGCAGCTACACGTGGCAGCCCTGCCCAGCTCCTGGCAGAGACCCTTGAGGACAAAGCAGGAGGAAGAGGAGGCTTCGGACGCAGGTACAGAGGAGCTGGAACAGGAAGAGGAAGACTTGTACTACGGGCTTCCCGACAGCCCTGGGGACCCCCTTCCGGACAAGGAACTGGGCTTTGAGCCCGACGCCCAGGGCTGACATGGAACTGCTCCCTGGGTTTTAGCCTGGCTCCGGGGCTAATCCCGCTGTGACCACACAGGACTTCAATTTCACTACCTGCAAAATGGGGTTAGATGGAGGTTCACAGGAGACAGTGGACCCGAGAGCATTTTGAGAGCTGCACAGAAATGCACAGGGAGGAGATGATTACATTACTGGGCCATTGCTGTTCCAATTATTAATACTTTTTGTAAAGCTTTGAAGGTAAAATATGATTAGTTGAGAAGATCTGCAGCAGCCAGGGCCCTCAAGAGCCCTTTTTGCCTCCCCCAAGAGCTGGTCTGTGAACAGGAACCCTCCTGGGTGCTACCCCCGTGTCCCCGATCCTCTGTGAAGGCCTCTCAGGGTTCTCGTTCCTGTTGCGTCTTTTAGTCCAGCCGGGGGATGGCGTGATTTGTTTTCACTCAGACGTAACGTCCCCGGCCCGCATCCCTCCTGTGGCTCCTGTAGCTCTGGGATCCAACACCTTCCATGAGTGACCTCTGCTGACCTCCCAGCTTTCTCCCTGGTCAGCCCCACCCCACGCTCACCCTACTGCCCCATGCCCTTGCCAAGCTGTCTCCCCTGCCCGGATGCCCTTTGTCCCCTGTCTGCCTGGCAAATTCAGGCTCATCCTTCAAACCTCTGCACAGACATCTCTCTTCTGAAGGCTTTTCCTGATGTCACCGGGCCGAGTTAGTCCTGGCTCCCGTGTGCCACCCCTGGGCCATCTCTGGGCCTTGCGCATTCATCATGGAGCATGGCTGCTTGCTCAAGGTCAGCACCTTTGCTTTACTCACCTCGGTCTCTCCTGTGCCCAGCTGGTGGTCACTGAGCATGTACAGAAGTGACCAGAACCCTCGAGCCTTTTGCAGGGAATCCTGCCGCCCCCACTTCCCTGAGTCTCAGACTCCTGACTTAAATAATTTGGTTCAGGTGGCATTTACTGAGCATCTACTGTGTGCCAGACGCTAAGCTGGGATCTTTAGGAGGAAAGAGACACAAACTGATGACAGTTCTCACCCTCGAAGGGCTCCCAGTCCACTGAGCCTGGTGTCTTGTAAGTTAGCGCAGAGTGCAGAGCAGAAACTGAGGTGGGAACAGAGGAGTTAAAAATTGTCACACCAGAGGCAGCAGAGTGACACTCACACAACCGTTGGGGCCATCGAGCGCAGGGACAAATAGCTCCAGCTGCCTGAGCAGCCCCTGGAGGTATCGCCGTATGGTGGCATCACCGAGTGACGCTTTTCTTAGGCTGATCTCTGCAAAGCCCCTCTGGGCCCCATCAAAGGGATGGTGGCACTGCCTCAGCCCACGTCCCCACGTTCAGAGCTTGCAACCTGGGCCTCCGGGAGGGCTGGCCTTCACCTGGGCTAGGTCTCTGGGTCAGGGCTGGGGTCACGGCCAAGGGAAGGGCACAGCCCTGGGACCCCCTCCCTCTTCTTTCTGGGTCATTGCTACCTCCTGCAGGAAAGCCTCTGCTGTAACAGATGTTCCCTCACGGCCCGTTCCTGCGCTCAGCTCACTCACGCAGGGAAGGGGTGACCCGCATCAGAAAGAACACCAGTGTGAAAGGCTAAAATAAAAAAGTTTTCAGTGTTTAAGGCGGTCACCTTCATTCACCCGCAAATTCTTGTATGTGAACCCCTCCCACGCCCCCAGTCCCCCTCTGGGCAGGATAAACGAGGCATCCAGAGAGTTGAGGGAACTCTCTGGAAAGCCAACACCAAACACAGTGGCATAGCCGGCTGGGACAGCTGTGTGTGTGGAAACTTGGGTGTGGCCCACACCTAGGCATCACACTGCAGGGCACCCCCAGACATCAGCAGAGAACCAGGGGGTCTCTGGCTGCCAGGCCCGTCCACAGAGAGAAGCCTGTCCCTGGGAGGGCGCAGGGACAGAGATGGCCGGGCCAGGCTTCGACCCCCATCCAGCTCCCCCGCTTTCTTGCTGCTTGATTGGGAGACCACTCACCTGGCCTGCCCGGGACAGTCCTGGTTTAGGCCCACTGTCCCTGCCTAGTTAGTAGTAGTGCGTCCTTTCACCCTCGAAAGTATCCCCTTGGGACGATCAACTACATGTTTACCCTACTCTGTGACCTTGGGCTTGGACCTCACTTTCCTCACCTGTGGGAGGGAGGTGACGGATCCTGGGCTTTGCCTTTTGCAGGGTTAGGTGGTGGTGGCGACGGGCCGGGTGGGGCGGCGCGGGGGTGGGGGGATCTGATGAGATCCATCTGCTGGTGCCCTGCAGGTGAGGAACACCAGTAGCTCGTCTGTGGTTAATAGTGGGGTTTGTTGCTCATTGCAATGAGGGGAGAAACCCCATGCGATCTATGAGGTGTCTCTGTAAGAGGGTGTGAGAAAGGACTTATATGGGATTTGGGCTTGTGTGAGGTGACTTGGGGGCAGGTCTGAGGAAGTGGGCTCCAGATTGGATGCTGCTGGGAAGCAGGGCTAATCCATGGTGGGGCATCTTAATCAATCCTACGTAGGAGACCAAGCTAAGGATGCAATTGGCAAAGAAGCAGCAGTCATGCTCCAGCCAGGAGAGGGTCGTGTGGTCCCTGACGTAATTAGGACAATGTTCCTGTTTGCTCTGCTCAGCCGTAGCTACCGGTGGTCTGGATCTGTCTTGACCCATCGTGGTCACAGCGTGCCTTGTCTGACGCTGATATTCTGTGAAATTGTTCGACTTCATCAGAAGACCACGGGGCCCAGCTGTGAGGGCCGGGCCGGCTCCTGGCTGTCAGGCTGCTTTTCTGTCTCAGCCTCCCTGCTCCTCTGGGGCCTGCTGGTGACTGTGGGTTGGTGCAGTTGGGGAGCAGAATGTGCTGTGGATTTCATTTGAAAAGAAGAGTCTGCGGCTGCTCTTCTGTTCAGCTCCAACCATCCCAACTCTCTGATTTGCCACCTCCATTGTGCTCTGTTCCCTTGACCTTGCCAACTTTCAGTCCTCTAAGAACCTGGGCGCCTGGGATGGCCCCTGTCTTCATGCAGGTCCCCGGGGGCAGGTGCGGTGCCGCAAGGGCCTGGTGGAATGGCCTTGGCAAACCCTGGGATTTCAGCTCTCAGCCCCTGGCTCCGGATTGGTGTACCATGGCAGAAATTCCTGTTCTTTCCACCCTCCCGTCAGGTCAGAGGGACTTTGGGAAGTTTCCACTCTCTGGGGAGGGATGGCCCCTGCCCTTTACTGGGAAAGAGGGATCCTG
>NW_006798890.1:1102689-1118304 GCF_000442215.2 Lipotes vexillifer | reverse complement strand
GAGGGTCTTTGGTAAAGTTCGACTCTGTGGGGAGGGATGGCCCCTGCTTTTTACTGTGAAAGAGTGATCCTGGGGGCAGTGAGCTTGGGCTCTGTGATTGCTTGCTGTGACCTTGGGCATGTGGTGACCCTCCCTGGACTTCTGTCCCTGTTCTCTATACGATTAGAGGGACGTAGACAAGATTCCACTTCTACTCCTGGTCCTTAAGCAGGGTGCTTGTCACCCTCGCACCGATTACCCCATTTAGTCCTCTCAACAGCCCTAGGGGACAGATCCGTCGACTCCACACTGCAAATGTTTGCTCTAAATCCCAGACTTTGGAGTCAGAGAGACTTGGGTTTGCCCTCAGCCTCTGCCAGTTCCTCGCTGTGTGACCTTGGACAAGTCACTGCCCCTCTCTGAGCCTCAACATCCACATTTATGCAGTGGGAAGGATAATACCTGCCTCTCAGGATGTCATGAAGAACTAATGGGTTGATGCTTCCAACACATCATAGCTGCTTGAACAGCATCTGTGTCCTTCCTTCCCTCTCCGGGTCTCAGTTCCTCACCTGCACAGTGGGGATTAACTCTGTCTCCCTTATAAATGGGACAGTGGGTGAGTGGATTCACCAGGGAGAAGATGCATGTGGAAGCTCTTTGCAAAGGGTACAGAACATCTATGGTGTGCCAGGCGCTCAGGGGCAGAGGAGCTGACAGCAAGCGACAGGGAGCTAAGGGACGGGGAAAAGGAAAAGGACTACTTGTGTCTGGGCAGACGAAGAAGCAAACAAAGGGCTGAGCATCTGCTAAGTATCGGGTGCTCCCTGAATGGAACCCTCCCACCAGCCCTGAGAGGTGGGCATCCCAGGGCCTGGGCTGGGATTCCAGCATGGGCCCTGGAGCCTGTGCTCTGACTCCAGTGCCACCTGGTCCACACATGTAGCAAGACCCATAATCACCTACTATGCTGTGTGTTCACCTGCACATTTCTCATTTCACCCTCAGAATCTGCAAGGTTGGCGTGCGTCCCCACGTTACAGGTGAGGAAATGGAGGCTCTCAGAGTCTGAATAACTTGCCCATCCTCCCAGAGAAGGGCTAAATGGGGGAGAAGAGAAGAGGCCGTAGGGCCTTCCACTTCCGGCAGGATTCGTCCAATAGTCCCAGGTGATTCCGACACTAGTGAGGACAGGAGAAAGACACACTTCAATAATTCAGGCAGCAAGGTTGCACTGAGCATCTACCTGTGTCTTTCCCTTTGCTGGTGCTCAGGGCAGGCACACGCCTGCTCCCACACCATCCATGACTCCCTATTTCCCACAGGATAAGCCCAGACTCCTCAGCCTGGAGTTTGAGGCTCTTTTCATCCAATTTGTCCACCACTTCCTCCAGTGACATAGCCGCTGGAAACTTGACCCTTGACCCCATCTGCTTAATGCCCTTCCTCCACTTCTCTATCATCCGTCAAGGCTCAAATTCCACCTGTTCCCTGGAGCCTGAACTGGCCTTGCTCCCCATCCTGGGGCAGAACCCATCCGCATCCCACCCTCTCCTCTGTGTCCTTCCCAAAGGGTGTGCACTGCTCTGGTCCCAGCGCTGCTTACGTGACTGTGTGTGTGCTGGTCTCCTCACCTGGACTGGGATGTCCTTCAAGGACAGGGGCCTCTGCCTACCCATTTTTCTATCCCCAGGACTTAGCAAAAGCAAGTGGCAATAGTGCTGGTGGAAGAGGATGGAACTGACCCAAATTGAACTGAACCACATGGCCACCCTGAAGGCTCGTGGCCCCGTTGCACAGACCACATAGCACAGGGCTGAGGAGCTCAGGCTCTGGCATAACCAGTCCTGAGTCTGGGCTTCCCCTGGCAAACTGTGTGACTTTGGCCAAGAGACTTACCCTCTCTGGTCCTCAATTTCTTTATCAATAAAGTGAGGTTAATAATATCTACCTAATCGCATATGAAGATTAGATGAGATCACACATATCGAGTGCTCAGAGTGTGCCTGGTGAGCCCTCAGTAAACGGTAGTTATTATCATTACCATCTGCAGAGAAGAAGGGAATGTACACAACGTGTAGACATCAGGAGCCAGTGTAGACTTGAGGTTGGCATCCAAGCACTGTATTATTAGCACTTCCCAAATGCAGGTCAATGGACCCAGCTGGGCTGGTGGTGTCAGACTCTCCTGGGAAGTTTTAAAAGTGCAGTGTCCTAAAATACCCCCAGAGAGGTCTGGGATGGTCTGAAATGTGAATAAGCCAAGCCAAGTAATTCTAAAGTGCAGAAGGGCTTAGTCTTTTGTTTTTAAACAAGTTATCAAGGACTGGAAGGGTTGGAAGATGGCCCAGAGAAGGTGGGGTGGCAAGCCAGGAATTAGATGGGTAAGACGAAAGGGCAAGTGTATCTCAGGCAGAAGGCATGGTGCAGGCAAAGTTCCATAGGTAAGAAGGAGGAAGATGTGGTCCCAAGAACCTGGAGGAGGCTAGTCTGGCTGGAGTGATGGTGGACGGAGTCAGAGAATGAGGCTGGAGCCTGGTCACAGGACTTCTTGAATTCCTACTGCAGAGCTCACATTCTATCTGATGGGCAAGTGGGATCCTCTGATGGTTCTTGAGCAGAGGCGTGACATGAAGAAAGGAATGGTGAGGACATATTCTGGTTAATATGTGCAAAAGAGAATGGAAGGGCACATATTGGTGGCAAGAAAGCTAGCTCGCAACCTGTGGCAGGGTTCCAGTTCCCAACCTGACATGGGAAAGGTTTTTTCCACTGTGGAGGGGAAGCTGGGTGGGTGCTAGGTCAGGACTGAAGCTTGGTGGAGCCAACGTCCCAGATTCCTCATTGCTGACCACAAGACCAGCCCAGCAGAGCAGGGGGCTATGTGGCACAGGCTGGATCTTCTATCCAAGTCACCAGAGCCCTAGCCAAGGCAGTGTTCAGTTCAGAGAGAGCCCAGGGGAAGGGCAGGTGAGGGTCCAAGGGACCCAGTAAGTGTCCAGGTCAGATAACCGGCCCCATAGGTGATTCTGCAGATGGTGAAAGCTCCCAAGCCACCTGCATATCCTCATGTTAACCCTGATGAGAGCAGACCTGGGGTGGAGGGTAGGTGGGCAACTGCAGGCTTTGGAGGCCTGGTCTGCCAGCCTGGAGACAGGGAGGGGTCGATTTCACTCATTCATCCATTCATTTATTCATTCATTCATTTATTCTGGCCACAAGCACTCTCTAATCACCTGCTTGGTGCCACCCCCTGTGCCAGGCACTGGGGGCAGAAAGATGCGTCTGACCCATGCCTATCTAGCTGGAGGCCCCCCTCCCCTGGGGTAGCTGCAGAATGAACAGTGACAGGTCAGAGTGGTTAGTGCTGGGCAGAGGGAGGCACAGTAGGGGTCTGACCCCACGTGGAGAGTCAGCAAGAGCTTCTCAGACTTGCACCGAGCTGTGTCCTGAGGGTTCACTGGGGGAGAAAGGGAGAGGAGAGCAGCCTAGGCAAAGGCAGGGAGTCCGGAGTCACCCCTCCATGTTTGAGGAGTGACCCAGGGGTAGGTGTGAGCAGAGCTTAGGATAGATGGGGAGGACGGCTAGAGAGGACACGGGTGGGTAGGTGGGGACTTGACCAGGAAGGGCTGTGGATGCCACCCTGGAGAGAGCCCCAGTGGGCTGGACGACAAGTACACAGCTACAGTCTCCCAAGGAGGAGGACCTTGGAACACACAGAGCCGCCCAAAGAGTGGTTGCAACATCTGACAGACGGAGGTCACAATCCTTCACATAGAGAGTGCTAAAAATCAGACAGGAAAAGAAAAGGAGTTCACTCACAGGAAAGATCCGTGACCCCATAAAAGAAACAAATGAAAATATGGTCAATCAAAGGAATAATCAAAGGAACGGAAATTAAAACAGCAAGAAACCATGTTTCACCCCGTAACACTGGCAACGTTTTACAAAGATAATGATAACAGACGCTGTTGGCAGAATGTGGAGGAACAGGGTGACTTCTTACATTGCTGGTGGGAATAGAAATGATGCGAGCTTCTGCGGGGAGGAGTATGGCAACGTAGGCTAAGTGCCTCAGCACATGGGCTGCCCCAAGGTTCCGCACTTCTGCACGTAGGAACCTATCCCAAGGAAATAATCGGACAGATGCACCAAGATGGACTTTGGGAAGGGTGTTTACTGTGGCAGTATTTATGACAGTTCAAGTGTGGAAAGAATCTAAACATCCAGCAATAGGAGATTTGTTGAAATAACGATGCAACAGCTCTGCGAGGGAATGGCGTACGGCTGTTAAAATGGGGACCCTCCTGATTGAATCACACCCCCTTCCCCGACCTCTCCTTGGTAGCATATGTGATCACATTTTCTTGTGAATTTCTTGGATGACTTTCTGCATTCCCCATCCGATGTTAAGCCCCGTGCAGGCCAGGACTCTGTTTATTATGTTCAATATTATGTCCTCGGTGCTGACTTCAGTTCCCGTGGGCCCTCAGCAGATAGTTATTAAACGAATAACTGAGTCTGTATTTCTTTGGTGTGGTAAAATACACAAATCATAAAACTTACCATCTTAACCATTTTCAAGTGTACAGTTCAGTTCTGTTTAGTACATTCATGTTACCGTGCAACCATCCCCACCACCCATCTCCAGGTTTATCTTCCCAAACTGAAACTCTGTACCCACTAAACAGTAACCCCCATTCTCCCCTCCCTGCTCCCCAGCAACCACCCTTCTACTTTCTTTCTTTCAATATCCCCCTTTTCCCTATGCCCCTGTATTTTTTGATGTGGAAAGATGTTCATGATATATAACTGATAAAAAGACACATTATAAAGCAGAATGCAGCAAACACTGTTAATTCCCTCTTTCCTTGATTTTGTTTGGAGGGATCACATGTCTACACCCAGGCGATCAATTACGATTGACCCAAAGCCAGTTATGACAATCCTATTCTCTACTGACAGTTCTGGCCAATGAGACATGAAAAGAAATTTGTTGGAGTCACTTCTGAAAAAGCTTTTACTTTCTTGATTAAAAAGGCAGACGTGATTAGCTTTGCTGGCCTTGAATACAGACGCAGTTGGTTGGAGCTGCAGCTGCTGTCTTGCAACCACGAGAGAAATGCTGAAAGAATCATAGGGATTTTGGACCTGTGAACCAACTGGTGAACCAAAGCCAGCAACCAATGGTCTTCTAGCTATGTAAGAACGTTTAACTCCTATTTATTTAAGTTATTGTGCTTGCAGCTGAACTCACTCCCAACAGACACAGAATATGATCCTTTATCTGTGCACACATACGTATAGAAAGAAATTCAAGTGATTATCTCTGGGTGATGAGATTCTTCTTTTTGAAATGTATATAATGAACGTGTAAATAATGATCAGAAAATAACAATTTTATGTTTAGGAAAATGTAACAATGATGTTAGTTCTATTTTTTAAAATAAATAAAATATTGGGCCTCCAGGAAGTAATTCACTCCTATCTGACCACTGAATTCAAGGGAAGCTCAATGGCCACCTGTGGAACAGATTCAAGCCCCAGAGGGAGGCTGGACTTCACCTACACAGGTCCCATCCAAAACAGTGTATGATTCTAACCTCATGATGTGGGGCAGGACGGATGCCATGGTGCCAGGGAAACATGAAAACCTGAGGCTCTGTGAGGAGAGGTGAACTTCGAAAGGTCCCCAGTGTGGCTGTGAGGGGTTGGACCACACCCTCTCTGGCTCTCTTGTCCTCCCCCTGCTGCAGCCCTGAAAGCCCCACCTCTCCCTCTGGGCTTTGAGGCCAGACCCCGTGTTCCTGGCAGAGGCATGTCCCTCAGCTCCCAAAGGACAGTCCACCCTCACCCTCAGATTAGGCCCCAGACTTCTCCGCTGATGGGCCTGCCAAGCAGGTTCTCAGCCAGCTCCAGGCTGATGACTGGATGACCAGGAGGAAGAGCAGCGCTGGGACCTGGGCATGAGGCCCCAGGAGGACGGGGCAGCCGTGGGGTCTGTAGGTGGGGCTGACGGTCGGGCAGCACCTGTATTGGCTATAAACACCTTTACCCCAAGCGGCCTTGCCATCTCTTCCCACAACAAATCTGGGATTATCTCTGTGAAAGTGACCCTGGGGGAAAGCAGAGGAAAGAAGGAAAAAATGCCAGCAGAGATTGAAAGGGAAACTGCACTAAGGGAGCACTGTTTATCCTCTTCTTGGCAAACGTGCCCAGGCTCGCAGCTGTGCTGCTTGCGGACACGGCAGTCGGGACAACAGCCAGCGTTGTTCTGTGGGGCAGTGCCCTCCTCGGTCACGCACATGTGCTGGCTCATTTGATCTTCACCCAGGAGGTAGTGCCTGCAGAGATGCATCAGAGGAAACTGCCCTGGAGAAGCGGGGGCAGAGATAGCGCCAGGGACACTTAAGGGCAGCAGGGTTTTTCCTGGGATGGGAGGAGACTGGACCATGAGAGTGGTTTACACCAGCGTTCCCTTGGGTGAGGCATCTGGGTACTAGCTCTCCACCTTCTCTTTAGAATGGGATAGACCAGTCTGGAGCAGCTCGACATCCCGGTGACTCCAGTTTTCTTCTCTCTCTTCCTTTCCTGCCTCCTCTTTCCTTCTGCCTCCTTCACCCTCTGAGTTACGAAGCTCAAGCCACGTACCTGAGCCTCGGTTTTCCCCAATGAAATAACGGGGTGCCAGTCAATGCTGCCTGACCTCTTCCCAGAGAGCACTTTTTTTTTCTGGCTGCCCTGTGCAGCTTGCGGGATCTCAGTTCCCCATCCAGGGATTGAATCCGGCCCACAGCAGCGAGAGCACAGAATCCCAACCATGAGACCACCAGGGAACTCCTCCCAGGAAACACTTTGATCTTCCCTGTCTAGGGAAGGGGAGCCAGACTCCACCTCTTTTTCCCTGTAGGATCTTCCCTGGCCTCAGTTTCCTCACCCCATAAGGGGCTAGCAGCCCTGCCTGCGTGCCTCACGTGGCTGATGCGAGGCCTGGGAGGGGACGGAGATGGCTATTGCCGCGCTGGGTTGCAGGGCTTCTGGGCTCCTCCCGCCAGGCTCAGATGACTGCCTTCCCTGCACCACTAACACCCCGACCAGCAGGTGATGGAGATATTTTGGCCTGGGGGTGAGGGCTAGTGACTGGGAAGCTGCCAATGGCACATTCTTCCTGGTCCCTGCTCCCACCTGCCCTGGGGCCCTGGGGCTGCTGCGGATTCTTTCCTTTCATCCCAGACCTCAGGGCACTTGATGCCAATTGGGTGCATGTCCTTGGGGTCTTTCGGATCCAAATTGCCAGGCCATGATACAGCTGGGTGTTTTTGTGGAGGGGCCGCTGCCATCCGACCATTTACAGCCCCCGTCTGCCCTCTCCCTCCACGCGTGTCTAATGTGGTGAAGCGCTCTCCTCTGTGCTATAAAGCATTTTCAGATGTGTCATCTCATTTGGCCTCATGTCTCCCTGCTGAGGTTGGAATTATTGTTACCATTTTACTGATGAATCAACTGGGGCTTGGAGAGGAGCAGTGACTCACCCATGGGTCACACCATGGGTTTAGTGGTGGAACTGGGATTAGAACGGTGCCTTGGATCCCAGCCCAGAGCCCTGCCCATCTGCTACCCAGGCCTGCCTGTTCTGGGAGTACTGCCTGGAGGAGGTGACTCTGAGTGGGTCTTGAAGGATGTGTATGAGTTATTAGGTGAAGAACGCTGGGAAGGGCATTCCAGAAGGGAACAGTGTGCACAGAGGCATGGATCTGCCTGGCGGCTGCAGAGTGGAACCGGGCAATCTGGACCACTCTAAGCAGTGCTACATCTTCAGGGAGTAAATCTGTGGCTCCCATGCTTTGGGCTACCTCAGACTCTCCTGGGGAGCTCATGAAATGCAGATTCCTGGGCATGTTCCTAGAGATTCCGGGTCAGTCCGAGGAATCGGCCCTTCTCACAGACTGGTTCCCTGCCCCCACCCCACAGCCCCGATGCCGGTGGTCCTCCGGTTAGTGGAGAAGCCCAGCAGGGCTGAGGAGACAGAGGCAGAGCCGTGGGCAGGGCGTAGGGGAGGCGGTAGGTGTGCAGTAAGCCATAGGAGTAGCGTAGGGGCTGACCCTCTTGGACCTCCCTGTTTAAAAGTGCAGCTCTCCCCGCAGCCCTTCCCTTTTCACTTTTCTCCAGGCCTCTTGTCACCACCTCACACACTGCACACTTGACTTAGTGGTTTCTTATGTTTTACTCTCTGAGAGTGAGGGCGACATGAGGGCAGGAGTTTTGTCTACCTTGTTCAGTGATGTAACCCAGCTTCTAAAACAGTAGCTGGCACATGTAAAGTGATAGAGGGGGCTTTGTTCTGTTTATGCATTCATTTATCTTCAGGGTGGAAGAGCTCTGAGCATCTCAGAGGCTGGCAAGCCTTGGTGTGGACAAGATGGAGACAGAATGTCAGAGCACAGTTCCTGGAGGACGCCAGGGGAAAGGATGGGTCTCTCAAGGGAGGGACCTGCTGGACATCTCCCTTTAAACCTGCAGGGACAGAGCTGGTGCGCGGTGGGGAGGCAGTGCAGGCGGTGGGCGCCACTGGCTTTCATCTCCTCCATGAAGTGCAGGCAGGAAGAGGGGCAGGGGGCAGTGGAGGCTCATGACGAGAGCCTGGCGTAGTTCCTGAGGGGGCCTTTTGGAGCACGTGAAAGCATAACTGATGCTGGCACTCTAGTCACCACTCTCTTTTGTTCAGAACCTCCCAGGACCCCTCCATCCACCGGAAGGGGCCGTACCTTTCCCCGGCCTCAAGGGAAACATCATTAAAAACCAGCCTCTTGTCCCAACGTCCCCAGCTGAGCCATGCACTGCTTGCTAGACATGTCCCCATTACAACTGGACCACAAATCCAGAGTTGTCTCCTCCAGGAAGCCTGCCTGGATCCAGTGTCCATCGACTGGGTCCCACAGAACCCAGCCTCTCTCTTCCTTGTGTGACTTGTCTCCTCCTGCCTCTCATCACAGAGGCCTGAGCTCTTACCTGCCTTGCTGTGGGCCCGCCGAGGACAGGGCAGGGTCTGCTTCATCTCGGGGGCTGGAGCAGGCTGCCAGCGAAGTCTGAGCTCTGCCTGGCCTGGGTGGTTAGGCCATGGGCTCTCACGCTGGGCGCTGGGCGCCCTCTGCTGGCCCAGATGGACACAGCCACTGCTCGCAAGGGACTGGAAACTTCTGGGAGACCCACCTCTTTCCCTGGGCCCAGCCCCTCCCTAGTTCCTTCCTTCCTCCTTTCCTGAAACCCTTCACCGTGCTCTTGAAATCCTGGTCCATCACCACCGCCTTGTCCTCAAACGCCTCTCAAACATTCCTTCCTCTTCTTGCTTTGCCGAAAATCCCCGTCCCCCAAGAAACTGCTTCCTGGATATCCTCTCCTTTACCTGGAGCCTGAGGTGGGGTGGGGCCCTCCTTGCTCCTCAGCGCCTTTTCCAGATCCCTGTCCTTCTGTCCTGCATACATACACACCATCAAAGTGTTACTGACCAAGGTTCTTGGCCTCCTTAATCGATAGAAATTGTTCAGAGGCCAGACAAGAAATTCAGGCCAGGCTTATTGGGGTCCCTGCTACAGCAGAGGGGAGTGAGAACAATCAACAGGTTCCCTTGCTCGCTCGCTCGCAGTTGGGGGCAGCAAGCTGGTTCCTTTTATGGGGTGAGGGTAGGGGTGTGTCCAGGGGTCTGGCCGGAGGGGTAGCTTAGGTGGTTTGCCGACCCCCTTGGTGGTGTTGTGTGCAGGGGGCACGTGCAGTACCCTGCTTTTGTTCCCCCCCCCCACCCCCTGCTTTTCTCGCGGCTCTTCAGAAGTGGCAGTTGGGCTTTTTGGTCTTTTTGTATCTTACTGCCCATAATTTGCCCCAGCTGCACATGCACGCAGTTATTTTTAGTCCCTTATAGTGTCTTTGTATTTTGCTGCTTGAGGAGATGTTTGTCTAGGTGCGAGCACTGCAGCGAAGGGTCCCAGGTCCCAGCCTGTCTCAGAAGCTCCTGTCATCAGATTACATGCTTTACGTACTGGAGACTGAGCATACGGTCCCGTTCTCCTGCGGGGGCGATGCACTGGGTTCTCACTCCCTCTACCTCCAAAGACCTCACCTCCACTTCCTCTCAGCCACTCACTCCCACCGCTGTGCTCCTGACCCTGTCGCTACCTGTAGTTCTATCTCCTCTAGAATCTCAGTTCCAAACACCCTACCTTCTGATCACCACATTCCCTTTTCCCAGCTCACCCCCAACTCCCGCATCCTTCACGGACACTTGTTGTTGACAGCCCCCTTCTCACCTCTGGCTGTCACTCACCTCCTCCTGTGTCTCAGATCTGCACACCTGAGGCTTCCGGGTCCAGCCTTCTATCTGCTCGCACCCTCGACTCCCTTGCCCCACTCTTTATTGTAATCACAGTCCAAAACCCAATCCTGCTTAGACCCCGCTGTCCACCAGCTCCACTCCCGCACCCAGGCGGCTGAGCACACAGCAAGAGGAAAGCATTCAACATACATGCTTTCTGCTTTCACTTCATTATCAATCACAAACCTCCAGTGGGCCCTTAAGACTGTCCTACAAACCCACATGTTTTCTGAGCCATCACTCTTCCCAACTCATTTATTTTAGTTTTTGTTTTAATTAAAAATATAACACCTCTACTTTGCAGGTAATACTCTAAGCATGTTATGAATACCAATTCATTTAATTTTCAAAAAATTCTGTGAGGGGGCTTCCCTGGTGGCGCAGTGGTTGAGAGTCCGCCTGCCGATGCAGGGGACGCGGGTTCGTGCCCCGGTCCGGGAGGATCCCACATGCCGCGGAGCGGCTGGGCCCGTGAGCCGTGGCCACTGAGCCTGCGCGTCCGGAGCCTGTGCTCCGCAACGGGAGAGGCCACAGCGGTGAGAGGCCCACGTATTGCAAAAAAAAAAAAAAAAAAAAATTTTGTGAGACAGGTTCTATAGTCACTTGGATTTTACATGAGGAAATGGAAGCGTGGTGGGGGTCCGTGGATTGAGGGACCTACACTGGGAGCCTCCGCCCTCAAGCCCCCAGAGACACTGCCTCGATTACATCCCCCCTTCCCCTTTCTCCTCACACCTCCAAACCTTCTCCCATCCTTCCTTCCAGCTGATGCCGTGCCTCCTATTTCCATGAGAAAACACCTACAGTAAAGAGAGGCCCCCAGCAGCTCCCATTCCACAGCAACCTGGCTGTACCTCTGCCCCCTTCTCCCCCCCCCCCCCCCACCTATTAGGATAAAGTGTTTGTGCCCTGTCTCCACTGCACCAGAAAACATCCCTTCTCACTCACCTAAGAAATTCCCACCCCGCACCTTCTGGTTGCCAGCTTCCCTCCTCTGCCCATGGGCCTGCTCTCACGGTTCCCATCTAGGGGAAAAAAGCTTTCTTGGCCTCCTACTCTCTCTGTCCACAACACACTTTCCTGCTCCCTTTATAAGAAAGTTCCTTAGAGGGCTGTCCGTACTCTCTGGCTATCTCAGTTCCTCTTCCTGCATTCTCCCTAGAACCGTCTTCATTCAGACCATTCTGGTGCCAAGCCTGATCTGTTAAATTGATCTGTTAAATCAATTTTCCAGCCTCACCTTACTTGACCTGTGGGCTGCATTTGATCCACTTGGTCACTTCCTCTTCTTGGACACAGTCCCTTAGTGATCTCTGCGAGTCGGTGGCTTTGAATATCATCGATAAGCTGACAACTTCCAGCCGAGCGTCTCCCTGAGCTCAGGTCACATGTCACACTGCTGATGTAGTGTCTTGGTTGTCTGGTGAATGGTCCAGACAGGGGCAACCAGAACCCCGCAGCTGCCCTGCTAAGCCTCTGCCCCTAGACTTCCCAGCTGCCTAATGACAGCCCCATCCTTCCAGCAGCCTCGGCCAAAACTGGGAACCTTCACTCTTCTTTTTCTCAGACTCACATCTAAATGGTCGGCAAATGCAACAGGCTTTATTTTCAAAATACACCCAGAATCCAACCACTCTCACTGCCCCACTGATGCCCCTGGTCCAAGCCACTAGCAGCGGCTCACAGTCTCCTGGCTGCTTTCTCTGCTTCTGGCCTCGCCCCCTGCCATCTTTTTTCTAACCAGCAGTCAGAGCAATCCTTTAAACCATCAGGGCATTTCACTCTTCTGTTCAAAGCCTGCCTTAGCTTCCCACCTTACAAGACAAAAGCCAGAGTCCCCAGAATGGGCTACACTCTCCTACTGGATCTGCACCCCAGCCCGGCGGTTACTGCACTGCCTCCTGGTCCCCCCTGGCTTGTCCCTTCCGTGGCTGGGCTTGTGCACCCGCTGTTCCCTCTGTCTGGGGTGCTCTTCCCCCACCTCGTGTCCATATGGCACATTCCCTCAGCTCCTTTCTCCCGGTGTCCCCTTCTCACTGAGGTCTTCTCTGACCACTCTATCATCTATCTATCTGTCACAATTCCGAACATGGAACACAGACACTGAGAGTCCCCTTGAATTCAGTTCGGGGTCTATAACCTCGATTTTGTTTTGTCTATGCAGAGGTAAACATTATATATACATACGTAACCATTTTATGGAAATGAGATCATAACCTACTTTTTAAAAGGGATTGATTTCGGACATCTTTCCATATCAATATATAAACATCTATGTCATTGTTTTTAACAGCTGCAAAATATTCCACTGTGTGAATAGGTCTAAACTTTGTCCCTCCATATTGATGGAGATTTGGGTTGCTAAACCAGTAGAAGAATTCAGTGAGAGCGAACGAAAGGATGACACCGTGGCAGAGCAGAGCGACAGTTTTACTCCAGAAGACAGTAACGCTCGAAGGAGAGAGCTAAGTGATTCCACCTGTGGCCGTGGGCGCTCCCATGGGACCAGATGAGAATGTCCCCCCCTGCCACACGATGTCTGGGCTTTTATATCCTAGAGACTCCATAGTGAGTCAGGGGCTGTTTTAAGAACCAAATGCAACCATCAAACAGCAGAAGTTCTTATTAATGAATATGCTCCTGTCCTTGACCCCTCGTCCAACCCGAGCCACGGCCCACTCAAGTCTTGTCCTTTGATGGTGGGTGAACATACTGGGGGCCTTGCTGGTTTATGTTAGGGCCTCCATACACTTCAATTGCTCTCAATTTTTCACAGTAACAACTGTTGTACCAGTAGTACCTCTTCGTTCACGTGTCTATTTCCTCGGGATGACTTCCTAGAAATAACTTTGCTAGGTCCAAATGCATGCATGTTTTGACATTTTGGTATCCGCTAGAGTTATTAAAGGAGCAAAACAGAGAGCCGGAAATAGCTGCCAAGTCATAAGGGAATTTAGTTGCTGCTCAGGTGTCATTTCTAATCATTGGAGAAGAGGTGGGTTATTGAATAAATGGTATTGGAACAATGGGCTAGCCTCTTGCCAAAAAATAACCTCACTCATTATGCAAAAATAAATTCCAGCTGAAGCCAAGATTTAAATGTTTTCAAAAAGGAGAATTTTTATATGATCTTGATAAGGGGGAGGCCTTTCTAAGCACAGCACAAAAGTTAGAAATCATTCAATAGAAGACTGATACATTTGACTCCAGACAAAAGAAAATTTCCTATGGAGTAAAATGCCATAAAATCAAATGTCAATCAACAAATGTGGATGGAAGGGGTGTGGGTCACCTCTGGGCGGAAGCTGCATGGGATTCACCCCTTCCACTTCCCTCCTGCTTTGGTGGATTCAGCAAAGTTCTAGATGAAGGTGCTTCTTCAGTCTGGTTCTGGGCTGAAGCAGGGATGGAGAGCAAAGCCTGCGGTGGACGTGCAGTGTGAGAGAGAAACAAGCCTTTGTCATTTGAACTACTGAGATCTGGGGGTTGTGCCTAACTGAAGCAGAACCTATAGCCTATGCTGATTGATTTCCCCAAGCAGTGCTGGCGGGACTATATCGGCATCAAACTTTCACGTGCCTTTTACGTAGAAATTCCACTTCTGGAAATTTATGAAACAGAGAGGCTCGTGCATGTGCAGAGAGGCATGGATGAGACGAGGCATTGCTGCTTTGTTTGTAACAGCAAAAGGCGGAAAACAATCGGCACACCCGTCAGTCAGAGATTGGAACATACATAGAATGGAATTGTCTGCCACCAGAGAAATGACGAAGCAGACGTAGATGCACCGACATAGTCGTAACCCACAGACTAGGGCTGGAGTAAGACGATAGAGACCCCAGGATCTAAAAAGACTAAGAGGCCCCTCTCCATCTTGCCCATGTAAACAAAAAGCTAAAAATGAGTCATAAATATTAAAATGTTAAATGTTTAAAAATATTTTTATAAAAACATATCTGAAAAGTTACACAATAAATGGGTATACTAACTAGTTCCCAAGGGCTACTGTAACAAATTACAAGGAGAAACCTTTGGTGTTTTGAAACAACAGAAATGTATTCTCTCACAGTTCTGGAGGCCAGAAATCTGAAATCAAGACCATGCTCCCTCTGCAGCCTCTCGAGAAGAATCCCTTCCTGCCCCTCGCAGCTTCTGGTGGGTCCTGGCTTTCCTTGGTTTACGCATCATTCTCATCTGTACCTACATCTTCACATGGTCCTCTTGCCTGTGTCCCTCTGTGTCTTAAATCTCCCTCCCTTTTCTCTTCTAACACCAGTCATTGGATTTAGGGCCCATCCTAAACCCAGGTGATCTCATCAGGAGACCCTTAGCTTAATCACATCTGCAGAGACCTTCATTCCAAATAAGGTCACAGTCACAAGTACCAGGGGTTAGGAGTGGACAGATCTTTTGGGGGGGGGGACACTGTTCGACCCACTACAATGGGTAACAGGGGTTGCCCCTGGGAAGGTGGAGGGGGACAGTTAGGAATGGGAGGGAGATAAACTTTTCACTGTATATGCTTTTGAACTACTCACATTTAAAAAAAAACCCATTTTCCTGTAAAAGTCTTTTTAAACGAACATACACACAAAAAGGATGGGTCCCTCCCAAAAAAGAGTGTGCCCGGGGCTTCCCTGGTGGCGCAGTGGTTAAGAGTCCGCCTGCCAGGGCAGGGGATACGGGTTCGTGCCCCGGTCCGGGAAGATCCCACATGCCGCGGAGCGGCTGGGCCCGTGAGCCATGGCCGCTGAGCCTGCGCGTCCGGAGCCTGTGCTCTGCAACGGGAGAGGCCACAACAGTGAGAGGCCCGCGTACTGCAAAAAAAACAACAACAAAAAAAAAAAAAAAAAAAAAAAAAAAAAAAAAAGAGTGTGCCCGTTCGAAATGTTGACACTGCTAAATTGGCCTAATGTACACTCATGGCAATAGTGGCTTCAGACTCCAAGTTTTCTGAGGTTGGGGAACTACAGGGCGTAAATAGCGGGTTCTGTCTATCGTTCAGACTGTGAGCGGGAGTCAAGCGGAGAGGGCCATTTTGAGGGAAGGGGTTTGGGGGGTGGAGAAGCCTTGAGAAATCTGATGTGGTGAAGAGGAAGAATAACAGGAGACGAGGGATTTGGCGGTAAGAGGGGGAGACGGGGTGGTGGACGCAGGAGGTCCCTGAGGAAGGCTGACTGGGGCAGGGGAGGGTCCTCTGTGGACAGGAAGATGGTCCCTTCTGCCCGAAAAGAGAAAGGAAGGAAGGAGGAGGGAAGGGTGGGTGTTGG
>NW_006798890.1:1100821-1102679 GCF_000442215.2 Lipotes vexillifer | reverse complement strand
AGAGCTGGAAGAGGCTCTGTCTTACCCTGACCCCTGCATCTTTGCATCTCTGGTGGTGGTGGTGATGGTGGGTAGGCTGGTTGTCAGCTGGTCAGAGCAAGTGGGGGTGCATCTGAGAAGAGGGAGGAGCTGACACCGCTGCTTTGGGCAACTCTTGGGGGGGGGGTAATTAACAAGGGACAAAAGCCCTGCCAAGTGGCAGGAAGCCAGGGTGGGGCTGCCGCCTCAAAGAGTGCAGTGGAGGATGCGGGGATAAGGGACTGCCCTCGGGGTCCATCTGTTGCAAAGTCCAAGGTGCCTGCGGGGCTTCCTTGGTCCCCCACCTCCATCCAAACATACCCGCTGCACACTCGACAGTGCCCGCCCCCCTGCTTCCTCAGCCTGTTGACATCGTGTCCCTCTGTGCACGTGCTTGATCATCTGCTGATAGGCGAGACCCCAGGGTCCCCGAAGGGAACATCAGGGAAAGCTTGCTCCCACCTCCCAGAAGAGGAGGACTTTGATGAGGAAGCCGCCAAAAGCAGGTTTCAAATACAATTCTCTTTACAGGCGACAGGAAAGGGAGCATCCGCTGCCTGCTTAGAGCCTCGAGCTACCTCTCTCAGCAAAAAATTAATGAGCTCCTACTCTGTGCCAGGGATGGTGGGATATTCCAGGAGAAAACAAAGTGGAGGAGACCCTGACCTTGCGGAGGTCGCTGTCAGCCCAGTGGCTGCACAGTCTTTGTCCAATTGGCCCTGGCCTCCGGTGTGAGGTGACTGCAAACAAGGTGGAAAGGGCATTGACTTTGGAGTCCAGTGACCCAGGCTCAGAGCAAGTCATTTCACTAGAACCCGCTAATCATCCGCAAAGTGGGAGCAGGAAGCCTCCAGTTTCTACACTGTGTGGCCCTTCTGGGAGGATGCCTGGCTTTGTGTGGCACATCAACCCCGAGGGCTGGGGCTGCTGGCCTCCACATCCTCCCACAGACAGCAGCTGTTCACCAGACCCTCGTCCAGTCATGTTCTTGGACATGGTGTGTAAATAGAACCTGCAAACCGAATCGTTTGGAACACTGAGCTTGTGCTACAGTGGAATTCTTTTTTTTTTTTTTTTTTTTGATGTGGACCATTTTTAAAGTCTTTATTGAATTTGTTACAATATTGCTTCTGTTTTATGTTTTGGTTTTTTGGCCGCAGGGCATGTGGGATCTTAGCTTCCCGATCAGGGATCGAACCCACACCCCCTGCACTGGAAGGCAAGTCTTAACCATTGGGCCGCCAGGGAGGTCCCTACAATGGAATTCTTGAATGTACACATATGATATCTCTGCAGATTAAAACCAGAAATATTTGTAGAATAAATCCCTTGAAATGTTTGATTAGTGCTGGCTGGAAGTCAAAAGCAACAGGACTTCAAGGAGTGGCTAGTTGGTGAGGTTGGGTGTGCCGGGTGCATACGGGGCAGAGGCCCGAGAGGGGTCGGGGCTGAGTTTAGAAGGATGGCACGCTCAGACCTGCGGAAAGACTTGGGGGCTGGGGGCAGCGAGGGGTCCGCTGTCACTGGCGGCGGCGGCGAGGAGGAGGACCCGATGGAGGGGTTTAACATCGTTCGGAGGGTAGGCGAGGGGGCTGGCTGGCCAGTGCCAAGGCAGAGCCCAGAAACGCTTGACGAGGTGGGCTCAGCCGAACTTGGTGCCTGGCACAGCTCGCAGGGCTCGGGTTGAGGGGCGGGGAGAAGGTGTCTCGGGAGCGCGGGAACAGCTTTCCAGCCCAATTAAGATTTGGGATTTTGTCCTCTCTCTCTGAGCGTAATCTGACGCCGTTTGGGGGTGGGGGTGGGGAGGTTACGGATACATATAAAAAAATAGGGTTTTAGA
>NW_006798890.1:1077084-1100800 GCF_000442215.2 Lipotes vexillifer | reverse complement strand
GGGTGGGGAGGGGGAGGGGGAGGGGGAGCGAGGCCGAAACCCAATCCTTCAGTCCGGGGGTTCCGTTAATATTTAATCAGGTAGGATCATCCGATAGAGCTCAGGTGGCGTGATCTCCCGGACCCTGGGCGTCGCGCACCCACACCCCGGAAGGTTTCCGCCGCGGCGTCGAGGCGCGCGCGGCTGCAGGCGGGCTCAGGCTCAGGTCGGGTCCGAGCCAGGCGGGGCGAGCCAGGCAGTGAGACGGCCCGGGGCCGGCAAGCATCTCCCCGGCGCAGCCCCGAACCGGGAGGCCTGGAGCCCGGCCCAGCGCGCGTTCCCGCCGGGGCCCGAGTCCCGCGCTCGCATCGGGCTCCCCGCCTCGAGGCACAGGCGCTGCGGGCCTGGCCCGCGAGTCGCCCCCGGGTCTCCCTGCCCGACGCAAACCTCTCCTCTCCCCGCGATGGGTACGGGCAGCTCCCGGCGGCCGCTGCGGCCGCCGCTGCTGCTGCTCCTGCTGCTGCTCCTGGGACCCGCGGGCGCCCGCGCGCAGGAGGACGAAGACAGCGACTACGAGGAGCTGGTGCTCGCCTTCCGGTCGGAGGAGGACAGCTCGGCTGACACGGCCCAGAACGTGGCCACCGCCACCTTCCACCGCTGCGCAAAGGTGCGGACGCCGGGGTGGGAGGCGGGGGCGAACCCACGCGGGGACCCGGGCGATGGGCATATCCTCTCTGTGGCCTCAGTGACCCCAGCCCCACACTCCGGAAGGGAGGGGCTGGAGTGAAAGTCACTGATTGGGCGGGGGGGGCCTCAGCTCACCCGAGGACAGGCTTGGCGCGGATCTTGGGGACTGCGGGCGCGGTGGTGGGGAGAACGGGCACGGCGGCTCTTTGGGGTGCGCTCTGCGGGGGAAAGGTGCAGGGGGCTCGGAGACTGGTAGGCGCCAGGTAGGACGAGCAGAGCACCTCCAGGATCGCCTGCTCAGATCCTGGACGTGCCTCACCACTGAGGCTCGGGTGGGTCAAGGCGCTAATGCCTGAAACGTGCTTAGAACGGCCCCGGGCAGAGAGGAGATATTATGCGTCCTGACGCGGATCGGGAAATCTGGGTAGTGCAGAGTGTGTGTGGGGAGTGTGGGAGGGGGTGGGCTTGGGGGTCTTGGGACGAGACGGCGCGACTGTGACAGGGGTGGAGCGGGGGAGAAGGCGAATGAATGATAGTGGCGGGAGGCAATTTCTTCATGCCACAAAACTCACATTCTAGGATTGCATCTTTTTCAGCTGAAGAAAAGAACAAAACTGAAGGGGAGGGGACGGAGTTATTCTCCAGGCCCGTTGGGGTCCTTGGGCTCGTCTGGGAAGGGCTTGTTTTGGTGCTCTCGGGAAGGAAGGAGCCTGGTAGCCGCAGCCCACTCAAACGCCGCCCAGAGTGGGTGGGGCGAGTTTCCTGAAGATCAAGGCCAGCGCCTGGCCGCTGGGCTATGGGAGCTCCTGCCCAGGGTTGGGACTCCTCCAATTATAACCTTCCCAGGGCTCAACTGAGGTCCTGCTACCGGGCTTGGAGTCAGCTCTGGGGTTGAATCCTGGCTCCATCACTCACTAGCTGAGTGGTGCTTGGCAAGTCACTTAACCTCCGAGCCTCCGTTTTCCTTATCTTTAAAAGGGAGGTGACAGTCCTTCCGGAGGGTTTGTGTGAAGAGTCAGTGCTGGGCAGATGGAGGAATGAAGGGAAAGGGGCTCTGTTGCCCACACGAGTGACCTCCCCACCATGTGAGCCAGTGAAGAGAGCACTGTAGGAGGTAGCTATTTACCTGGCTGCAGTGCCACCTCCCAGTCATGCCCTTTTTGCTCCAAACTGCAGCTCCCCGGGCAGAGGGGAAGTTCTAGGCTAATGGATATCTGGCCTGCGCTTCTGCCCCCGCTCCTCTGCCTGAGTGTGCTGGCTGCAGAGGGGTGTCAGGCCCTCAGTGTTGCCTGTGTCCTGTGTTAGTGGCAGAAGGGGAGGGACCTCTCTTCAGTCTGGCTCTCACAGGAGACAGAAGTTTACTCAGCTCATAGCACCTTCTTCCTTGTTCCCTGAGCCTTTCACCGTCTAGAAGGATGTTGATGGGTTGTGACAAGGTTGAGAAAGGGCGTTTCAAGTCACTGCCCCCAAATAACTATTCTAGTAGTGAATACCCCATCCCCAGAGGTGAGTAAGCGGAGGCCGGACAACCAATGAAAACAGGCGCTCGAGGGCACTTCTTCCCCAGAGGAAGTTTGGAACAAGAACCTCCGGACGTTCATTTATTCATTCCTTCAATGGATACTTTGTAGAGATTGAATTTGTAATGAAAATATTTTGGGCAGGCAGAGAAAGATTTTAGACCAATCCTTTTCTTTTATTCATAGAGAGAGGGGTTTCACCCCCCTGATGCATTAGAACTGGGCTTCTAGGGCAAGTCTCCTTCCAGTGCACAAAGTGTCCTCCCAGTTCATTAGGTTTTCATTTAGCTGAGGGCATTTTAGATGGGCCTTTGAAGCATAAATAGGAGTTTAAATTAAAGGGGCAGGGGAATTTTATTCTAGGTGAAGGGGGTAGCATGAACAAAAGCTCAGACCTGGGAAAGCTAGAGGTGGAGAATAGGGAGCACATGTCCACAGTTCCTTATCTGCCTTCTGAAATGTAAAATGTTCTGAAACCCAAAAGGTTTCTTGTAAATTATTTGGTGGTAACCTGACCTGAACTGACATGAGGTTATTTATAAGTTATCCCACTGATGTAAATATTTATATTCCTATATTTTGCTGCATAGATTACAGTATGCTGCTCCAGACGCCTCTGAGCACCCTGATTGCCTATTACTACCTTTCTAAAGCCCAAATAAGTTCTGAATCTTGAAACCCATTTGACCCTAAGACTTTGGATAAAGGGTTGTAGACTGTATTCTACTCTGGTGCACGTACAGAGATGTGGGAGATTAGGCTACGGAGGTAGGTTGCAGCGGGGACCAAGGGGCAGCATGGAGTTTGGACTTTGTCAGGCTATGGGGAGCCACTGAAGGTTCTTGAGCACAGTTGTGTCTGTTTGAGAGCAGTGGGAGCGGATAAGAGCTAAGAGCAAACAGATCTGCTCCTGTAGACCATGGCCTTGAGTCTTTTATCCCATGTGAGAAGTGTTGCCTTTGCTCACTCTATCATTCCTTCTGCTTGCTAGATGCTTTACACAACTAGGTCTCTTAGCCTTCCCAGCAGGCCTGTGTCATAGGTGTTATGTTCCCCACACCATAGAGGAAATATCTGAGGTTCAGAGAGGTTGAGTGACTTGCCCATGGCCACATAGCCAGTAAATATTGAGGTTGGGATTCAGGCCATGTTTTTGGACTGCCTCCGGAGGGGGTCAGGGAGGTACTAGACCCGGGAGGAAGTGATTATTTCAAATTGAGACATGGGGAAGGGAGGTGTAATTAAGAAGGTCTTCGGGAGGAGGTGGCCTTCAGGCAGGGCCTCCAAGGGTGGCCAGGCCTTGGTCGGCCCCACAGAGAACTAGGTGCAGGTGCAGACGAGAACCTGGTGTTGACTGTGGCCCATGGTTCCCGTTTTTGCCTGACTGTCAAGTTTGAAAGTGTGGTATATGTTACGTTACTGCTAAGAGTTGGCTTCTATGTGGTTTGGGGGCCCTAGTTTGGTGACTTCTCTTTATACTTCCTATACTCTGTAGAGTTTCTTTCGCTGTAATTCCAACTTGTAAACATAGGTGGATGAAGCACTCATAGCATCCTTCCCCTTGTTTTAATGTCATCATGTCACTCCTCCTCGCTGGGGGCCAGGACGCCTGGAGGTTGCCAGGCAGCTACATGGTGGTGCTGAAGGAAGAGACCCACCGCTCGCAGACGGAGCGCACCGCCCGCCGCCTGCAGGCCCAGGCCGCCCACCGCGGCTACCTCACCAAGATCCTGCACGTCTTCCACGACCTTCTCCCCGGTTTCCTGGTGAAGATGAGCGGTGACCTTCTGGAGCTGGTGAGCTCCGTCTCTGGGCGGGCCACTTCCCGAAAGGGCTGGGCTGGGCTGCCGCATGCATACAGGGCACTGTCCTGGGTGTGCCCATGGCTGACCATCAGGAGGCAGCAAGTGTTCACAGAGCGCTTACTGAGTGCCAAGCACAGTGGCTCCTGGCCTTTGGTACAGGATGCCCTTCAAGCCTGGCCGTACCTCAATGATATTTCATCTTCATCTGAGAGATGAGGAGACCAAGGTTCAGGAGGGACCACACAGACAGCCAGAGGCAGAGCTGGGATCAGACCCAGTGGTCTGTCTTCTAGCTGTCTTTGTGTTGGGGAACTTGCTGCCTATGAGAACCCTACAGGAACAAGGCCCTATGACATTAGTGGGGCCAGAGTCATTTTATAAAAACACGACTCAAGGATCCAAAATTCCTTTGAAACTGATGCTATTCAGAAGGTTCCTCCTATAGGACAGGGAGGCTGTTCTCCCTCCAGCCCGACCCTGATGCCACATCTTTGGTGCAGGGGCAGAACAGACATGGGTAGTTGAGGACTTCTAGCCTCCCTTCTCCTCATCCTGGCCCTAGTGCTTTAAATGCATATCTTAAAAACATTTCTTGGTGAGGTTCCCTGTGAAAGGGGCCTCCGCTTGAAGCGAGTTGATGGATGTAAGATTTGTAGCTTTAATAAAAGGGCAGAAGAGGGGCTTCCCTGGTGGCGCAGTGGTTGAGAGTCTGCCTACCGATGCAGGGGACACGGGTTCGTGCCCCGGTCTGGGAGGATCCCGCATGCCGCGGAGCGGCTGGGCCCGTGAGCCATGGCCGCTGAGCCTGCCTGTACGGAGCCTGTGCTCCGCAACGGGAGAGGCCACAACAGTGAGAGGCCTGCGTACCGCAAAAAAAAAAAAAAAAAAAAAGGCAGAAGAGAATTTGGCAAATGTACCTTTAAAAAAAACAAAACAAAAAAACCACCTTTCCTTGTTTTAGCCTCTGCTCCCTTCCTCCCAACCCGCCCCCCTCCCCTGTCCTCCTAACTTGATGAGAGCACATGGTTCCCATTTTCATACTGATTCTCCGCGTGGCTGGGGTGCTTCATAGCCTCCTGCAGACGCTGAGACCCAGAATGGGACAGGGTCTTGCCCGAGGTCACACAACACATAACCGGCAGAACGAGAATCTAGGCCTCCTCGCTCCACTGGACTACTACTGCATAGTTTCATTCCATTCAGCACACAGTGGCTGAACAACTACTGTGTGTTAAGTCCTGTGGGGACAATGACATGGATTAGACAGGGTCCAATCCCTTAGTCTGATAGCAGAAACATCAAGTTAATGCCTTCAGTCAGTCTGCTCATCACATATTTAATGAGCACCTACTATGTGCTACGGACATGAGGATGGACCACCAGCCCTTTCCCTTGAGCTCACAGTTCAGAAAGAGAGACTGAGAAGGGATGACCAGTCAGGTAACTAAGGGATGATATGCCCAGCACAGTGCGGGGAAAGGAATCAGATGCCCACAGAGCCAGATGGCACACATGAGCCCCGAAGGCCAGGCAGCTTCTCAGAGGGGAGACACTGCTGAGCTGCAGGCCACAGACATGTGCCCTCAAGAGCTGGGCTTTGGCATCGTGCCAGCCTGAGTTCACGTACCCTTACTAGTTTGTCTAACCTTGGGCAATTTTCTTCGCCCCCTGAGTCTCAGTCCCCTACCTGTATGCTGGCATGAAAATAGGAACGGTTCTTTAAGGACTAAATGAGATCGTCAAGTATTTAAGCAGATGCTAAGCACAGAAACTCACAGAGGTGTGGACAGGTTAAGGAAGCCCACAGGGACACTGAGGCACCCAGGGGTGAGTCTTCCTGACAAGTTGATGGGCGAGGAGAGGGAATAGTGTCTTCTCTGCCAGGTGGGAGCTGGAGCTGTGGAGCAGGGGCTGCCCCGGGGGAGCCGTGGTCACCAAGGGATGCAGCCACCGTGGGAACCTTGCACCAAAACAGAGAGGGAGTGAAGACACCCTCTCATCCCCCAGAACTCCTTCTGGGCCTCCCTCTGGCTGATCCCAACCAGAAATCACTGCAAGGAGGCCTGGGAGCTGCCGTCTGCAGGGTCAGCCTCCCCATGCCTTGCACCGTGGAGAAGGGCGGGAACGGATCTGGGGGAAACAGAATGGCCAGTGAGGGCATCACGATCTGGGCATGGAGTCCAGGTCCAGCCTTCCCCGGGGCCTGGGCACTGCCTGGCTCCCCAGATGGCATGTCAAATTCAGAATCCTTCCTAAAAGGCATCCTCTGTGCTGGCGGGTGCTGGGCTCCCCAACATGAGCAAGGAAACCCCACACCAGGAGGGGACAGGTATGTGACTGGCGTGTGACCCGGGACAGGCTTGATCAGGTAGGTGAAGGGCTGTGGCTACGGCTGCTGTCAGCCAAATGGCTTTTGAAGCCGAGCCCCACCTCTCTACCTTCTGCAGGCCCTGACGTTGCCCCACGTCCAGTACATCGAGGAGGACTCCTTCGTCTTTGCCCAGAGTATCCCGTGGAACTTAGAGCGGATTCTCCCTGCGCGGCGCCAGGCGGATGAACACCACGCTCCTAGTAAGGGCCCCAAGCTCCCTGCTTCTCTTCATCCGAGCGGGGGCCACGTGCCGCTCTCTCCTCCCTGTCGACGGTCCTCACCTCCCAGGGGAGTTAGAGCTCAGTACACTCTGCTGACCCCTTTTCTGTCCCATTCCACCCAATCCAGCCCCCATGCCCTGCCTTCCTGCTGCCCCAGGTACAAGGCAGAAGTCTGTTTCTTTACATGAGCCCCTCTCCCACCTTCTAGAAGTTCACGTTTGCCTCTTCTTGCCATTTGGCCCATCAGGCTGCACTCAGGTGGGGAGAGGGTAAACCTGACCTTGACACCCGCTAAGGCCCACAGGTCTGGGTGATCCCAGTGCCTTGAGGACAGGATTGGACCCCGTAACGGGACAGATAAGGCCTGTTTGCCATGCCCCCAGCTGGTCTCTGGTCTCCTGTGTTGCCCTGTGCCTCCCTTCAGCATCGCTAGGCTTCCTGGGGTTCCCTGCGTGGGCTACTCTGTGTGTCCCCTCCAGGCCTCTCCCCCGACTCTCCCCTCTGCCTGGGGTGGCCTGGCCAGGAGGAGGAGGAGAGGCCAAGGAAAGTGGCCTGGGTTTGGGCAGGGCCTTGTAGGGGGGTGGAGGTGCCATTTATTGAGCTGGGGAAGAAGGGAAGGACACCTGGTTTGGGGAGATCAGGGGTTTTGGCTGGCCCGTGTTCAGTCTGAGAAGCGCGCAGCGTGAGGTCTGGAGCTCAGCGGAAAGACGATGCAGGGATGCTCGACTCAGCCAGACCTGGGGGCGCGTCCAGCCTCCGCCCTTTACTGGCTCACGTGGGGTCGGATCCTCCCCGTCCTCGTCTGTAAAATGGGCACAGTAACCCCGTCCTGTGCTCACGGGGTGTTGTGAGGCTGTTGATGTGCAAATGCTTTGGGAACTGAAAGGCTACGCGGGTTCTGAGTTGCTCTCACTGTGACAGATGGTAGACCTGGGGCCTCCCAGGGCTCGCGGCCAGGATGGGAGATGAGTAGGAAGTGTGGAGCGTCACCCCAGGGTTGGCAGCGGCAGTAGGCAGGGTGTGCTGACCGGTCTGGGCAGCCTGTGGCCAGGGAGGGGGTGCCCTTTGCAGGAAGAGCCTGCCTCTCCCCTCCCCAGCCTGCTCCTCTCTAGGCAGAGACCCTAGAGACCCCACCTTCCACATCTGCGACTCAGGGACCTCCTGGAGCCGGCTAGTACGGGGAATGGGGAGGGGATGCTGTGCAGGGGGTTCCGGGGGACACCAAGCCAAGCAGGAGAGAGAGAAGGCCACAGCCCCTAAATTAGTTTCCTAGGGCTGCCCTAACAAAGTACCACAAACCCGGTGGCTTAGAACAATAGAAATGTACTCTCCAGTCGGAAGTAAAAGTGTCAGTGGGCCAAGCTCCTCCCAAAGGCTCTAGGGGGGCATCCTCCCATGCCCCTTCCGGCTTCTGGTGACTGCAGCGTTCCTCGGCTATGGCTGCATCACTCCTGTCCATGCCTCCTTCATAAGATCTTCCCTGTGTCTCTCTCTTCTTCTGTTTTTTTATGAGGACACATCAGTGGATTTAAGGCCCATCGGGATAATCCAGGATGATTTCATTTGGAGGTCATTAACAATCACATCTGCAAAGACCCTTCTGCCAAATAAGGTCATGATCATAGGTCCTAGGGGTTAGAATGTGGACATACGTTTTCTGGGGTGACCGTTGGACCCAGAGCCCTGCCCCAGGCCAGAAGCAGACGTGCGATCCTTTCCTTCCCCACTGGGATGCCCATGGATTGCCTTACCCTCCTCCTGCGCCCAGTGGCTGTGAGAGGTGGCGGGGATGGAAGGCAGGAACGTGGAGTCCATCAGGAGTCACAGAAGGGCTTGGCTGGACGAGGCCCCCCGGGGGCTGTTGGGTAGGAGTGGGGCAGAGTGGGCACCATGCAGATGAGTGGAGAGTGGCGCACCCGGCCAGGAGCAGACCCTTCCTTCACAGAGAGGCCAGCTGGCAAAGAGCTGACGAGCACAGGCTCTGGAGCCAACTGCCATGCTCAAACCCAGACTTTAGCATTTTCAAGCTGTGTGAGCTTGAATGAGCCTCAGGTTCCTCTGCAAAAACGGGAGGTGATGACAGTCCTATCTGGGGGGCTGTGTTGGGGTTAATGCTCTTTATGCTGTAGCGAGCCTCCATCCGTGTCTGGTATAGAGTGAGAGTGCTGTCATTTCAGCCCTCCCCCTCCTCTCCTTCCATGCCACAGTGAGTTCTCGAGTAACCACTGTGCTAGGTGCTGGGGACACAAAGACCAACAAGATGGACTTGGTCTCTGCCTGCACCCCCCCCCCCCCCGACCCCAGAGCTTCTAGTGCATGAACCATTGCTTACACAGATAGCTACATGGCCCCAGGTAGCATGGATGGGGTAGGAGCTACGAAGGAGTCTGAACAGCTGTGAGCATGGAGTCAGGAAAGGCTTCCTGGAGGAAGTGACACTCAGCCAAGCCCTGCAGTGGGTATCATTAGCCCCACCAATGGGAGCATGTCCAAGCAGAGAAACAAACAAGGACAGAGGCCCTGAGGCAGGAAGGGATGTGGCCTGCGGGGAAGAGGCCAGAGGGTCAGGGTCAGGGGCCTCCTGGGCAGAGATGAGAAGGAGAACTTGGCTGCCTTCCGAGCTTCTCAGGCGTGGCAGGGGCTGTCCTGTGGGAGAGGGAAAGCTCCCTGCTCTGGAGGGACGCAGGCAGGACTGGGCGCCCACCTGCCAGAGGCCGCAGAGCTCCCTGCACTGATTCAGAGGCTGTAAGAGGCCACTCGCAGGTCCCTTTGCCCTTAGTTGTAACTCCCCTTGAGGCCCCTTTTCCCCTCTGGAGAATCTGGACTGACCTAACTAGAAATGATGAAGTGTAGGTGGTAGGCTTTTGGTGAATTTCCAATACTGCTGTTTTCTCTGAGGCTGTAACTTGTGTCAGTTGGAACCAGCCACCATTGAGCCGTCCTGGCACCTGGTGGAGTGGAGAAAGCATGGGCTTGGAGCCAGGAGGCCCAGATCCACGCATCCTCCTTGAGCCTCAGTTTCCTCTCTGTGAAATGAGCTGACCTGCTCAGATGGCCATACAGGCCTGTTATTCTCCTTTTACTTGTCAAATCCTGTTCTGTCTTTAAGTTCTGTGGCCTCAGGTTTGGGGAGCTGTAAAAAATTTTAAGTAGGGGCTTGGCATAGTTTTTTCCATTGTATTTATTAGTTTCGAGTGTTCGTATTGTTATTTCATAGTAATATTAATATTATGGAGCCAGACTACTTGGTTCTCTTGCTGGTTCCACCGTCACCAGCTATGTGACCTTGGACAGTTACTTACCTTCTCTGTGCCTCACATTCCTTGTTTGTGATATAAAGATATAAAAGTATATACCTGGAGAGGATTTTCTGAGTTGACGTATGTAAGGTGCCTAGAGCAGTGCCTGAGACATGGTAAACAGTTTATATGTGTTAACTATTACATTAACCTCATGGTTATTCTTTCCTTTCGAACAAACCTCACCTTGGAAAGCTGGAGGTGGCCTGGTGGAGGTATATCTCTTAGACACCAGTATCCAAAGTGGCCACCGGGAAATTGAGGGCAGGGTGGTAGTCACTGACTTCGAGAACGTGCCCGAGGAGGATGGGACACGCTTCCACAGACAGGTGAGCATGTCCCTCAGGCGGGGGGGCTGCCCCCGTCCCTCATCCCCGACCTGGAGTTGATGCCACCCCCGGAGTGCCACAGCTGCACCCCTGCTGGCCTCCCCAGCTGTCACTGCCCCTGCCATCAGTTGTGGGTGGGGACGTCTGTCCGGTCACTCACTGATATTATTACAGGGTGGATGAGATTTCTCACTCGGGTCTTGTATTGGTCGAGCAGGCGAGCAAGTGTGACAGCCATGGCACCCACTTGGCGGGGGTGGTCAGTGGCCGGGATGCTGGCGTGGCCAAGGGCGCCAGCCTGCGCAGCCTGCGTGTGCTCAACTGCCAAGGGAAGGGCACGGTGAGCAGCACGCTCACAGGTGAGTGATGGCTCCGGATGTGCTGGTCTCTGCATCCAGACCTGGCATGGGACGGGGCTTCAGCCCAGAGAGAACTGACTCCTGACCGAGGAGACCAAGGCAGCCTCTGCCCCAGAGGCAGAGTCTCAGAGAGTCAGAGTGGGCAGGGCCCCCAGGGGGCATGAGTGCCGATGGAGAAACTGAGGCCCGGAGAGGGGCAGGGCTCAGCTCAGGCAGGTTCTGCAGCTGTGACCCCTAGTCAGTGGTCTTTCTACAGTTTCACACTGCTCCCCTTTCCAGATCTTTTAATATAGTTGCGTCTTTTGCCATGTTACTTTAGATTTGGATGTACCCTCGAGGTGATCTAAGCAAACTTCCCCCATCTTCTGCTTAACACCGAGGGACTCACTCCTTCTCATGAATGATTGGAGCCCTGGTTGGGTAGACCTGGTAGAGGAACGGGCAGAAGACTTTTTCCAGACTCTTGCAGGTTTCTCCATCCAGTCACCTCTGGCAAGGTCCAGCTTAGAGCTAGGACCCTGGGAGGCCTGTGGACAGAGAAGAGGGTGGGAATTCTCACTTACTGAGTCCCTCCTGTGGCCAGACCTTGAGCAAAGGACTTTGTATTGTGAGCCTGTTAAACAGTTGAGAAAATCAGCCCAGAGAGGGGAAGTGACTTGCCCAGGGTCACACAGCCAGAGCCAGTGACCTCGCTGGGGAAGGTGCTGAGTTTGACCTCCACTGCAAGCGCCCAGACCCTTGTCAGACGCTGGCCTCTGAGCTGGCAGAGGTAGCCATAGGCCTTTTTGAAGGGCTGGGAAGGGCTGGTGGTGCCTGCCTTGTGCTTGGTGAGTGAGCTCTGCCCTAATTCTTTGCAGTTTAGTGCACAGGTTTTTGTTTGTTTGTTTAATTAATTCATTAAATTTTGGCTGCATTGGGTCTTCATTGCTGCGCTCGGCCTTTCTCTAGTTGAGGCGAGCAGGGACTACTCTTCGTTGCGGTGCGTGGGCTTCTCATTGTGGTGGCTTCTCTTGTTGCGGAGCACGGGCTCTAGGCGCGCGGGCTTCAGTAGTTGTGGTACTCGGGCTCAGTAGTTGTGGCTCGCAGGCTCTAGAGCACAGGCTCAGTAGGTGTGGCACATGGGCTTAGTTACTCCGTGGCATATGGGATCTTCCCGGACCAGGGCTTAGAACCTGTGTTCCCTGCGTTGGCAGGAGGATTCTTAACCACTGTGCCACCAGGGAAGCCTTAGAACACAGGTTTTGATGTTTGGTTTTAAGGGCAAGAATCAATAATCCCCTGCCGTATCAGGTGACCCTTCCTTCCTGTCCCACCCCTTTATCCACTGACCTCAGCTCAGCAGGCCAATTCCCAAAGGTCAGTGTGCAGAGGAGGGGAGGCCCGCTTGTGCCCTGAAAGTCCTTCCACAGGGCTGGCGCCCTGGGCTTGGAGGGTTTCCCGGGGAAGAAAAGGTCCCCGCTTTGGGAAAGGCCCCTAGCACATTACCTGGAGCAGAGCAGGGGCTCCACGGGTGAGCCAGGGATGACGCCTGTGGTCACCGCCGGTCTCCTCTGTAAGCAGATTGTTGAGGTAAAGTGTGTCAAGTCCGAGCACAGAAACATACATACAGCAGGTGGTTAATAAATGGCAGCTGTAATCGTGCTTATTCTCACCTCCACTCCTACTTCCGCTCTGCCTCTCCTGGTGTGAGGGGCAGCTGTCTCCTCCTAAGAGGAGCCTGGCTATGGGACCCCAACTCCCACCTCTGCTGCAGCCCTGGGGATCTCCCAGAGGTCCAGATCCAGAAGGTTCTGAGAGGTCAGCCGGCCACACCCCCATCTGATGGGGCAGGAGCCAGAGCCTGAGAGAATCTGTCAGCTCCAGGTCCCCTGGCACATGAGGGCCAGAGCTGGTGTTAGAACCCAGGTCTCCACTGGGCCTGGGCTCCAGGCTGCACACTCGGCTCTGGGGTGGGGGAGTGCAGCCGGGGTCAAGGCATGACACCCCCCGAGGGGGCAGGGTTATCAAGTCCTCCCCCACCCCCCTCCAGCTCCAGGGCGAGGAGTCTTTTGATCCTCGACACAGTCCGAGCAGCAGTGTCCCCTTTCACACATGGGAGGGCAGGGTCCCACAGCTGCAAGTGGGCAGTGAGGACTCACTGGAGTGTGTGTGTGTGTGTGTGTGTGTGTGTGTGTGTGTCTGTGTGGTGGGGGAGGATTACTGTACACCAGCCCTCAGAGGATGGCAACGAGGCTTGTGAAGGTCAGAGGCAGGGCAAAGGGGGCCCTTCCTGTTCCTCTGAGAATCTTACTTATCCTCTTGGTGCCTCAGTTTCCTGGAAAGGGAAAATAATAGTAAGGTTACTGTGAGGACTGTGTAAATTCCCATAGTCAGGCACTTAGAAGGAGCCTGGTGCATATAAGTGTTTGGGAGTTGGCTGGTTTTATAAGTGCTGCTGTTGTTAACACGCTTCCCATGTGTATTAGTCAGGGTTGTCCAGAGACACAGAACCAATAGGATGTGTGTGTATATTTATATTTATAAATACATACATATACCACATAGTGGGCAATTTATCTTAAGGAATGGGCTCATATATTGTGGGGCTGGCTGAAATCTGCAGGGCAGGCTGGCAGGCTGGAAGTTCTGGCAGGAGTTGATGCTGCAGTCTTGAGTCTGAAGGCAGTGTGCACACAGATTTCCTTCCTCCTTGGGGGACCTCCATCTTTTCTCTCAAGGCCTTCAACTGATTGGACGAGGCCCACCCCCATTATGGAGGGTAATCTGCTTTACTCAAAGTACTGATGTAAACATTAATCACATCCACAAAGTACTTTCATAGCAACACTTAGACCTATGTCTGAGCAAACACCCGTAGCTTCGCCAAGTCGACATGTAAAATTAACCCTCACGGGGGCCTCGGGGGCAGGGGTGGGGAGGGGGAGTGTGCCTCCTCATGGGTGACCTTGGCTTTGTCCTCTCAGGCCTGGAGTTTATTTGGAAGAGCCAGCTGGCCCAGCCGGCGGGCCGGTTGGTAGTGTTGCTGCCCCTGGCGGGTGGGTACAGCTCGGCCCTCAACGCCGCCTGCCAGCAGCTGGCTGGGACGGGGGCAGTGCTGGTGGCCGCTGCTGGCAACTTCAGGGATGACGCCTGTCTCTATTCCCCGGCCTCAGCTCCCGAGGTGGGTGCTCCCGAAGGGAGGGGAAAGTGGCAGGTGGGCCCCTGGCGGCTTCATGGGGGTGCTCCTGAACTGGCCTGGCTTTGGAAGGACGTGTCAGAGACTGCCAGGGCCTACCTGGGCAGAGGAGGGGCTTGAACCTCCACCATCCCAGTCTATGAACAGCACCAGCCTCAACTCTCCCCTCCCCCAGTGCAGCTCCAACCCCACGCCCTGGCCCCTCTCCCTCCAAATGTCTCATGATGCCCCTGGCCCCTTCTCCCCAATCCCATCACCTCCGTCCATCTGCTGTCCCCTGGATTGACACCATAGCTCCCTCCGCTTTCTCCTGGCCTCCCTCTGCTTCCTCCCCAAGTCCACTCGGGAAGGGCCCAGGGGCTTTGCCCGCATCACTCTCCTGCAAGTATCCCAGGACCTCTCCACTGTCCGCCTCCCCGCCCCCCCCCACCGAAGGCCCCCTGAGGCCCTGCATTGGTGTGCCCCAGGGGAGCTACATGAGCACAGAGATGACGCTTCTCAGCTTGAGAGGTTGACCCAGTGGGTCCAATGCCCGTCCATTCCTCTAACGTGCGAGGGCACCTACTGGCGGTGTGGGCACTGGGGGGACTAAGGGGAAGGAATCTCGTTCCACTTCAAAGATATCATAGTCTGGGGGGGGTGTTGGGGTCAGGGGGCAGGTGGGGGCCACACATGTGAGCCTGACAGTGATTGATAACCTTTCCTGGCTACCGAATTTAAAATCGCATAAAGTAGACAAAACCCAGCACGTCTTTCCCACCTTGCCGGCTCTGCTTTGCTCCTTAGCGCTTATAACCACCTAATGTGTTGCATTGTTTACTGTCTGGATCCCTGCCTAGAATGGAAGCACCTCGGGGACTTCGGGAATGGTGCCTGGCATATGGTAGGGACAGAGGGCAGCGCCAGGGCCAGGTGGGGCAGAGAGTGCCAGAGCTCTGCCTGGAGAGTTCAGATTTCCCTCAGGAGGGGATATTTGAATGGGCCAAACAGGTATATAGGAGTTGGCCAGCCCAGTTGGCAAGGTCTCAGTCTCCCTACATCCTCTCCTTGGCTCCCCTCTCTGCCATCCACTCCCTCACCTCTCCAGGTCATTACTGTTGGGGCCACCAATGCCCAGGACCAGCCAGTGACCCTGGGGGTCCTGGGGACCAACTTTGGCCGCTGCGTGGACCTCTTTGCCCCAGGGGACGACATCATTGGTGCCTCCAGTGACTGCAGCACCTGTTTCACATCACAGAGTGGGACGTCACAAGCTGCCGCCCATGTGGCTGGTGAGTAGCTGCCCCACCGCCTCAGCCGTCATGATTCTGACAGCCCCTTTGGCAGGCAGGGTCTGCACCAGGACCACGTGTGCCAGGCTCTGTGTTGGGTATGGGGGAGTAAAGATGAGTCAGACTGATGGTGCCCTCAAGGACGCTCAGTCTGATGGGGGAGGCAGGTGCACAAACGGAGTAGCCAGGGCTGTGTGGAAGGGAGAGGTGCCTGACCAGGCTAAAGGTCAGGGAAAACTTCCTGGAGGAGGGCCGTTTCATCTGGGGTTTGGTGGATGAATAAGAGTTTACCTGGCAAACAAAACAGCAATTGCCAAGGCTTGGAGGTGTGAGAGCAGGATGTAAGTCTTACTCTGGCCATCTTTTAGCAAGGGATTGCAGGTGGTTTAACTTCTAAAGAACAGCTTGGTGTGTCTGTGAGTGTGCGCACGCTCATGTGTGCACCAGGAGAGGAGTCCCAGGTCGGGAAGGAGGGCCAGGCCACCACCATCTCTCACCGCCTGCCCCACGACCAGGCATTGTGGCTAGGATGCTGACTGCTGAGCCGGAGCTCACCCTGGCTGAGATGAGGCAGAGGCTGATCCGTTTCTCTGCCAAAGACGTCATCAATGAGGCCTGGTTCCCCGAGGACCAGCGGGTACTGACCCCCAACCTGGTGGCTACACTACCCCGCAGCACCTATGGAGCAGGTCAGCAGGATGGCAGGGCGGGCAGAATCCAGACTGGGGCTTGGGAGGTCTCAGGGCATCTGTGTGGCCTGGGCAATTTTGTCCCTCCCTCATCTGTGGAGGGAGGATTCGGCCACTGGCTCCTAGACACTGGGGGAGATTGAGTAGGACGGGCTCCGAAAGGGCTTTGCGAGGGCTTTCATGACCTGTTTTAATGGGAAAATGGATCACATTCTTTAAGGCCCCCTCCCCCACCAGGAGCCAAAGATCTGGAGCCCTCTGTGAGCAGAGCCCTGACGGAGGCTCCCTCCGCAGCCACCCCTCCTCACCCCAGGGCCTCGTTGCAGGTGGGCAGCTGTTCTGCAGGACCGTGTGGTCGGCGCACTCGGGGCCCACGCGGATGGCCACGGCCGAGGCCCGCTGTGCTGCCCCTGAGGAGCTGCTGGGCTGCTCTAGCTTCTCCAGGAGCGGGAAGCGGCGAGGCGAGCGCATTGAGGTGACCTGTACCCTCCCATCGGAGCGTGAAGTGGGGTTCTTGCTTCCAGGCCCAGATCTGCCTGAGCCTTATCCTCTTCTGAACTCCAGCGCCCATCTGCAAGTTAAAGCCGAATGGGGCATATCTCAGTCACGCGGTTTGGGTGCTGCAGGAGGGAGGCACACTGAGGGTTCCCGGGAGACTCTGCAGGATGAGACTGGATGGATTCCCATGCCCGCCTCGTGGGAGGGGAGGGCAGAGTGTGTGCCAGGGATTCACTGCCTCGGGGGAGGGGAGGGCCAGACGTATGCCAGGGATTTGCTGCCTCTGGACACAGTGGTCTCCAGGGCCCTTTTCACTCAGATGTTCCACGGTTCTGGCAGTTGAGAAATCTTCCCAAAGCAGCAAAAGAGGGGACTTGATGGGAAGGCTTCAGAGCCTGGCAGAGATGCCATCTGGCTGCAGTGTTTTGGTGGAAGGGCAGTGCCTAGGCCAGGAGGACAAGGGGCGGGCAGGCATTTCTGTCTGGGAGCCGGTGTCTGGGAGTGTGCTTGACTGTGCACCCTCCTGCACGTGAGTGCACGTGGGAGAGGCTGAGAGTGGGTCAGGGCTGAGCAGGCCAGGTCCTTGCTCTGGAGTCTTAGGTTTCCCTGTATTTGCTTTTTTTTTTTTTGCGGTACGCGGGCCTCTCACTGTTGTGGCCTCTCCCGTGTGGAGCACAGGCTCTGGACGCGCAGGCTCAGCGGCCATGGCTCACGGGCTCAGCCACTCCACGGCATGTGGGATCTTCCCGGACCGGGGCACGAACCCGCGTCCCCCGCATCGGTAGGCGGACTCTCAACCACTGCGCCACCAGGGAAGCCCCCTGTATCTGCATTTTGAAGTCACTCTCAGTATCCAGAAGAACTTTATAACACCCAGAACTGCCCATCTGCGGAACCGTCTGCCTTGGGTGGAAGCGAGCTCCTTGTCCTCAGGGGCCGGCTGGCCCCTCGCGAGGCCATTGGAGACGTTTCAAGGGGCTGGGACCAGGCGCCCGAGTCAGCTTCCTCCAGCCCCGCCTCATCCTGTGTTTCGAAGCCTTTTCTAAAGCAGGTTCCTGTTTCTGTCTTTGGCTCTCAGGCCCGAGGGGGCAGGCGCGTTTGCCTGGCCCACAACGCGTTTGGGGGTGAGGGTGTCTACGCCATTGCCAGGTGCTGCCTGCTGCCCCGGGCCAACTGCCGTGTCCACACGGCTCCGCCAGCTGGGGCCGGAGTGCAGACCCAGGCCCGCTGCCCCCAGCGGGGCCACGTCCTCACAGGTAGGTGGCTGGGCCCACCCCGGGGTGAGGAGGCGTCTCTGGCTCCTGGTGCCTGCCCCCACCTGGCTGGCCCCACGTGGGAGCCCGACGGCCTGGTGTGAAGGCCAGTGCTACCCTTCTCATCCCTATGACCCTGGGCAAGCACCTCATCTGTCTCCGTCTCAGCCTCCTCCTCCCTAAGAGGGGCGGCGGCAGTGCCTGCTTCACTGGGTTGCTATGAAATGAGTAACACCTAGAGCACCAGGCCTGGGGCATTGTAGGCATTTCCCCACAGGTAGTGCATTGCATGAGGGGCAGTTTAGGGAGTGGCTCCGAAAGTGGAGCTGACCTTGGTTTAATCCTGGCTCTGCCAGTCGTCCGCTGTGTGACCTATGCAAGTTACTTAACTTCTCTGTGCCTCAGGTGCCTCAGCAATAGAATGAGGATGATGGGTGCTAAGCATTTAGCTTGATGCTAGGACAACATAAGTGCTAGCTATCCTGGTTATTATCCATTGCTTTAGAATCCATTCTCTGATATAGGTAACTGTGGATGGGCCACCTTGTGTCAAAAACATGCCCTGGGTAGGTAGCGGGAAGTCACAGGTGGGGACCTTGTCGGGGATCCAGGGATGGTGCCCCTCAAATTGGGAGGGGGCTGAGCTGTCCTGCTTGGAGTGTGCATGGGATGTCCTGGGGAGCATTTGGGGAGAGGGCAGGTAGGGGGCCTGGAATAACTGGCTCAGGAGTTGATTCTTCATCGAGTATGTACTGGGGAGCCACTGAAGTTTGAGGAGGGTGACAAGGGCGAGTGACGAGTTAGGAGCTGATTCTAGGAGGAGCTTTGCAGGGGAAAAATGAGCCCAGTCAGGTGGAGAGGCTGGGACAGGTCCAGCAGGCCACCAGCCATCTTACTGGGGTCCTGGCTTGGTGGGAAGTCCACCATGTTCTGATGGCTCTCCCCTTTGGCAACGCCCAGCAGATGAACTCCAGGGCACGTGCCAGTTCGAAGACATCGGAGTCATAGAACCCACTACCTATGAAGTGCATCCAAAAGAGCCCCACTTTACAGCGAAGGGAACTGCACCCTGACATGCTGAGTGACTTCCACAAGGCCATGCAGCTAACACATGGGCATTCCAGTGACCATGACCCTAACACGTGCAGGGCCCTTGCCCGGTGCCAGACGCTGTGCTGGGCTCCGCGTGCATGTCCTCACTTCACCCTTGCAGCCTCCCTTTTCCTTTTACAGAGGGAAACTGAGGCTTGCTATAGCCTAGGAACACTCTCTGAGGTCTCGTAGCCAGGGTGTGTGCCTGACTCCCAAGCTCTGGAGGGAGGCCCATGTCTCCCAGCGAGACATCAAGCTCACCCCTGAACTTCTGCCTGGGTGGCTGGGTTATGGGGAGGAATACCATTTCCTGGTTTAGCATCTCAGGCCTTGGAGCCCCTTCCCCATGTCAGGGTGGAGAGGAGATGATGTTTTCCCTGAGACACTGAGGCCCAGAGAGGTTGTATGGCTTTCCTAAGGTCACACAGCAGGCCAGCAGCAAGGTTGAGCTGAGAACCCAAGAGTCCTGTTGCTCAGGCTAGTAGTGCCTTTTTCCTGCCAAGACTTGTTTCTGCGTTTCTCAGCTCCAGACTCAGACCCTAAAAAGATGGAGACTGAATGGGGTGGGGAGGAGAGACAGAGGGTCCCTTAGCATCCAGGTGTTTGAGCCGGCCCTCCTTTTCCCCAGGCTGCAGCTCCCACTGGGAGGTGGAGGACCTTGACACCCCCAGGCAGCCTGTGCTGAGGCCATGGGGTCAGCCCGACCAGTGTGTCGGCCACAAGGAGGCCAGCATCCACGCTTCCTGCTGTCACGCGCCGGGTCTGGAGTGCAAAGTCAGGGAGCACGGGATCCCGGGCCCTGCAGAGAAGGTGAAGGGGCTTGGGGGGTCGGGACGGGAGCCGGACACCGCGTGGGGTGGCACGTGTCCATCCTGTGCAGCTTTTCTGGGTCAGTGTTTGTGTCACCACCATATCCTCATATATCTGGGAGTAGCTTATGGGGTGGGTGCTGTCAGCAGCTTTTGCAGCTGTGTGGACAGCACGTGTGTGTGTGTGTGTGTGTGTGTGTGTGTGTGTGTGTGTGTGTCGCTGGGCCAGTTTTTGCTTTTGTCCAGCTTAGTGAGATCTGCTGTTGGGGCATGCTTCCCTCGCTTTGGAAGAATATGTGTAAATATGGCATAAGAAAAGCAGTCCACACACATGCACTGATTAATCCACTTAACACATCTGCTGGGAGGATGACTCAGCCATGACCCAGAGGACGGGACACGTGAGCTGAGCGCTGCAGGTGGAGGAGTGGCTAGCAGGGCCAGCGAGGTGAGGGCGGGCTTGCAGAGAGGGGAGGCACGCTGGGGGACTAGGGCGTGAGAGGCCCTCAGAAACTGCCAGTGCAGACCTGCAACCTCCCTACGGCTTCTCTATGTCTTTTAAAAGCCACAGGGAGCTTCTTAAAAGGAAGCCCTGGGGAGTCCACTCTCCTGCCTCAGAGAGGTTTGTAAGAGCAAGTCTGTAGTGATTGTGGTCTGGATGCTGCATTTCTCGAGGGCAAGGGCTGTCTCAGGTCCACTTGCTCAGCAGTATTGAGGCCTCTGGCATTCCAGGCACCATTAAAGGCGGTGGAGATACAAACCTGACAAGTTCTCCTGGGGCGTCTCTTCTAGTGGGATGACAATAAACGAATGAGTAGTATTACAGAGTACTTAGAAGATGCTGTGGAGAAAAGTAAGGCAGGGAAGAGAATGGGGAGGGGGAGTTCAGGAGAGGCCTCACTAAGAAGGTGGGGGACAGGACAGGGAACAGTGTTCCAGGCAGAGGGAACAGCTGTGGCAAAGGAGCACCAGGAACAGCCAGAGGGCCAGTGAGGTGGGCACTAAGTGAGGGGGGGAACCAGAGACAGGGTTCAGGTGGGGCCTGAGGGCCACAGTAAGGGCTTTGGTTTTTGCTCCAGTGAGCTGAGAGCCACTCAGGGTTCTGAGCCTGAGGTGGGGGGAGGGGAATGGGGTATCTGACCTGGATGTGAGCGGCTTCTTTCTGGCCGCTGCGCCACGAAGACTGCAGGGAAGTGGGCAGAAGCAGGGAGGCCTGCTGTAGGCAGGTGGACAGCTACGGTGACTGTCCAGGCCCGGGGGGTGGGGGCTCGGCCAGGGCAGGAGTGCGGAGGATGCTAGGGCCTGAAGGAGCAGTCCACAGACCTGAGGGACTGGACGTGGTGGGAGCAGCAGAGGGGACAGCCCAGGCTTTGCTTTGCCGCTGGCCGGGATGGGGAGGGCTGTGGGAAGCGTGGTGTCGGGGGAAGATGAGTCTGTGTTGGCACCGCAGACACCGGCCTGTGCCCTCCCGGCCTGGCTCACAGCGTGCTGGGCCATACATGCGCTTTCTTTCGTCCCCTGGCCCTGGCAGGTCACCGTGGCCTGCGAGGGAGGCTGGACGCTGACCAGCTGCGGGACCCTCCCCGGGGCCTGCCCCGCCCTGGGGGCCTACGCAGTGGACAACACGTGTGTGGTGAGGGGCCGGGACATCGGAGCAGGAGGGAGGACGGGCGAGGAGGCCGCCGTAGCCATCGCCATCTGCTGCCGGAGCCAGCCCTCAGGGGAGCAGGCCTCCCAGGAGGCCCAGTGACCACCCTGCCTGGGACGCATGCATGGGGAAGGGGCCAGGGCCTGGGGGCCGTGGTCCCAGGCCTCGGCTGGGCTTTGAAGTGGTTCCTCCTTCCCCCTTCCTCAGCCTGGACCCCAGGGAAGAGGATACATACCTCTTGCTTCTAGAGCTCTCGCGCTGGCACTCGGGGTGTGCCGGCTCCCCACCTGGGAGAACCCCAGCTCTTGGCCTGGATCACCCCTTCCCAGGCCTGAGCTGCATGGGAGGCTGAGTCAGTAGGGCTGCAGGTGCCGGGCAGCCCCTCCCTTGCTGTGGGGCTGGGTCCACATGCCACTGTTAACGCTGGTCAGGCTGTGCTCAGCTTGCTGCCAGCCACTCCCAAGATGCCAACACTGTGGGTAGAATTACTTTTATTGAGCAGTCCGTCAGTCCTCAGGCCTCCATGCAGGAGGTGGTCATTCTCCTGTGGGTAGGCAGGGAGGCGCTCGAGGGCTGGAAGCGGCCAAATATTGGTCAGGGGAAGTGAAAGGTGGAGATGGCCCCTCACCTCCTGCCCACTTTAGGGACGCCCCGTTGGGCTCCCGAATTAGTGGAGGATCAGTTTTCCATGCCTCTGGGGGTGCAGGGTGGCACTGACGAGGGGTGATGCTTCCCCACATGTGGCCAACGTTTCAAAGTGTCCAAAGGGCTTCTCCACCCACCTTCTCACAGAGTTTCAGAGTAGCCCTGGGGCAAAGGCAGGCCTATATTCATACCCATTGGATAGATGAGGATGTTGAGGCCCGAAGCACGAGCCCAGGGTCAGCTGCCAAGATGCCTTGGTTCAAGTCCTTGCTCTTTAGAGAGATCTCCATCAGTTCGGTGATCTCCACGGGCCCGCCCAGTCCTGCTGTTAAGACTCACCTCCCGAAGACAGCTTGTTGACAAAATTCCTAGCTCTTGTACCCACCAGCGGCATGACGGATGCAGCCAGATGTGTCCCAGGTGATCACGGGGCCGTGCCTTTGTTTCTTCCAGCTGCCCTCACCTGGCCTGGTCCCGGCTTTGCAGTCCACCTGGCATTAGCCTGAAGGGGGACATCACCCCAGGGCTGACTCTTCAGTTCCCAGTGGAGGGCCACATGCTCCATCCACCCTCTCACCCAGTCCTCGTACCTACCCTGCACAGTAAACACTGTCATCCCCACTTCAGGAGGAAACTGGGAACCAGGGGTGGGGGTTGGGTGCCCGCCATTCACACAGCCAAGAAGTGAGGTGGTACCCGGGTATAAACCCAGATTTGTCCCTAAAGCCAAGGCTCTTTTTGCTGCACCAGGTTGGGCACCCCCATCTTTATAATAACAGAGGCTCATTAGGGAACACAGACCTGGGGTAGCCCTGTGAGCAAGGACAGAAAACTGGGCAAAAGGCACTGGCCGATTCACGGGGACCTGAGTGGAGAGGCCTTTGGAGGGATGCAGGGACAGAGGGGGAAGGGGAGAAGGGGGAGGTGCAACTCTCCCTCCTTGAGCTCCCCTACCCCCAGCCCCACCCAAGCAAACAAGCACACATTTATCTTTTTGGTCTGTCAACAACTCCCTGTTGCAAGCAGTTTTTCTAGATCTCTGTTTTGCTTTTGTAACTTGAAGATATTTATTCTGGGTTTTGTAGCATTTTTATTATACAGTAACTTTTTAAAATAAAAAATTGTCATGACTCTTGCCTGAATTTGACCATCTAGGATGAGGCCTTGCTTATAGCAGATGCCTGATAACAGTCTGTGGGGTGGTTGAGTGAATCAAGCCTTTGAGGAGCGTCTGTATTTGAGTACAAGTACTTGAGTACTTGTGCCCGTCCTGGGATAAAATCAGCGTCTTCCTCTCGCTTCTGAGTCACCCCAGCAACCAGGGCTCCTCCTCCTTGGCAACTTCTGCCCCACAATGTTCTAGACGCGTGGGATACCCGTGTCCTTTCCATTCTCCTCTCCCAGCACCTGGCACAGGGCCTGGTGCAGTCAATGTTTATGGTGTACGTTAATTATACGAGTGGCTGAGGCTTCTAAAGTGAGTATTATGTCCATGGTCATTTTTCATGATTTGAAATTAAGAACAGCCTCAGGACTTTCCACCTGGCCAAGTATAACCACCCCATGCAATGTGGCCCCGCCGGCTCCCAGCCCCACTCTGAGGCTGGCAAGTGTAGCTGTCTTAAGCAAGGCCTAGCTCTCAACAGCCCATGTTCTAAGTGATCAGGGAATTGGCCTGCAAAAGCAAAAATCCTCTCAAACTCTATTTGCTGACAATTTAGTGTCATGGAAAGCGTTCAAGAGCTGCCAGCTGCTAAGGGATAGGGAGGGTGGGAGGGAGGGAGACAAAGAGGGAAGAGATATGGGAACATATATATATGTATAACTGACTCACTCTGTTATAAAGCAGAAACTAACACACCATTGTAAAGCAATTATACCCCAATAAAGATGTTAAAAAAAAAAAAACTGAATCAAGAAGAAATAGATAACTTGAACATACTGATCACTAAAAGCAAAACAGAATCTGTAATTTTAAAACAACTCCCTACCAACAAAAGTCCAGGATCAGATGGTTTCACAGGCAAATTCTACCAAATATACAAAGCAAAACTTACACTGATTCT
>NW_006798890.1:1065335-1076773 GCF_000442215.2 Lipotes vexillifer | reverse complement strand
GAACTATGGCCACAAAAAAAAATATGTCATTTTCTTGGCCCTTAAAAAAAAAACGCGGGGCCCTTAAAAAAAAAAAAAAAAAAAAAGAGCTGCCAGCTGCTAAGGGCCTGACTGCCAGCGGGCATTTGTGTAAGTGGGCCCGCTGGCACCCCGCCTGCTGGGCACGCTGGACACCCCTCGCCCACCACCCAAGAGTCAGGGGTCAGTTCCTTAGCTGTCCACGCCCGGATGCCTCCAAGATCTGAGAAAAGGGAATGACTGTTCTTGTAGAGGTTGGCAGCTGCTCACCGGGAGCTGGGGAGGAATCGGTGTGGACCGCAGAAGAAAGGTCTGGAGCAGCAAACACCCCAGGAGAGGGGAATCAAGTGGGCAAACGCAGGACATTAGGGGTGAGGCTGAGACCTGCTGGGTCCAGCAGGAAATCCAGCTTGACCAGGGACGTGATTTATGCTGGGGACCACTGGGAGACCTGAAAGCTATGGGGGAGAGGTCTACAGGCCACTGGTCTGAGTTTAGCACATCCTTACCCAGCCTTGCAAATGAATCCTGAAATGGTCAGGGTATCCACAGGAGGAAACAGTTAAAGGCTCAGAAAAAGAGCCACTGCCCCTCATTATTAAAGAGTGGACCTTATTCACACCGTCAGTGCAAAGTACAAAAAGGAGGGCTTCCCTGGTGACGCAGTGGTCAAGAGTCCACCTGCCGATGCAGGGAACGCGGGTTCGTGCCCCGGTCCGGGAGGATCCCACATGCCGCGGGGTGGCTGGGCCCGTGAGCCGTAGCCGCTGAGCCTGTGCGAGGCCCGCGTACTGCAAAAAAAAAAAATCAGCACCATTTCCCACCAGGTCACTGGCCCCTGGCACTCCTTCCCCTGACCATAGCCATTTTCTGATATACACAGAAAAATGTCAGTGAACCCCCAACTCTGTTTTTGAAAAATTTATTTTATACCCTCAGAAGCTAAGAACTGCCACTCAGTGAACCAAATTTAAAATTAAGTTTCTTCCCTAGTTTATCTACTTCCTTTTGAAATTTTATAAACAAGATTTTGTACACAAGAGGTAGCAGAGGAAAATTCCAGTCTGCTCGTTCCAAGCTCAAAAGGTAACGGCACACACCTCGATGTTAGCAGGGAGGGTGGAGCAAGACAGGGTGAGTCTGGTGACACGTGCTCTAGGCCCACGTTTGTTCTGTCAGGGCTGTATGTGGGCTCCAGGGGAAGTCACGGGCCAGGTGCCCTTCGGAAGGCTCATTTGCGTTCTCTCCCAGGACGCCTCTAAGGGGCTGATTCGGCCATCCTAAGAAGGGCCTCACGAAGGGAGCTTCTTGAGAACACACAGCATTGAGTTTAGTTGTGCAATTCCTACTCGATTTGCAGACCATTTTGAAAGATTTATAAAAACATCTTCATCCAAAAAAATTGGCAGTAAAAATGACCCTTCTTCCAAAGTAAGCCTGTCGTAATTGTCACTTTGTTGTATGACATTCAAAAAAAGTCATCAGCAGGTTCGTAGACTGCAGCCATTGGAAATCAAGGTTACTGGCAAAGTGAAAGTGATGTTCCTCGCAGCAACAACGTGAGCATATCAACCAGGGCACCTAACATCAGTGGCAGGTGATGCTGGTCCTGAAGAACATGACCATGAAGGAGCAGGTGCTGGGGGCTGTGGAAGGCATTGTTTCCATAGGAAAGAGGGGACAGAAGTGGCAATTTCACTCCTGAATCTGGGCTCCTGAGAGCGCAGCTGCCAGCGTGATAGCTTCACGCTTTACCACGGCTGGCATTTCAGCATCAGGCCCTGTGGGGTCGCTTTGTGAGGATGGGGATGGAGGGGACGGCTGGGGAGATAGTAGGACATGGGGTATTCATGTGCTCAAAATCCATTTTGAAACATCACACTTGAATTTGCAAGAACATCAGAACCACATAAAATCTCCCAGCTGCCTCTGACCCTTCCTCTGGGGTGCAGCTCTGCTCTTAGGTGTCGGCCCTCCACCTCCTCAGTGTCTTTTGACAGAAGCCACCACCAGCCTGTCACGCAATCACAAACTGCAGCCTGGTTGCACCGTAACTTCGACCTTCGACTGTGAGATGACAGGGTCTGCAGTGCGCAGTGGGAGCAGCTGTCTGTCCTGTCACAGGTCCACCGAGCCTCTCTGACTCTGCAGATCTATGACTGGGGCCACTCGGCTCTTCCTGAGGCTCCCCTAGTCCTGTGCGTGTTGAGCACAGGACAAGGCAGGGCACACAACTAAAGGCAAACAGGGTTGAAAATGTGTGTAGTAACTCAAAACCCAAAACATACAAAATATATGAAATATGTTGGCATCCCCCCTCCCCTCCAGAAAAAGGGGGAGCTGGCATCTAACCTGAAATGAGTGCATGGTACAAGACTTGGGAAACGGATGGTTGCTCAGTTGCTTACTAGTTATTTCTTGTCCCCATCTTTTTAGTGTCAATTAGTTATGCTGAGGAGAAACTAAGTCTCAAATTCCTTCTCTGCATTAAAATGTCTAGAAACTCACAAAGCAGTGTCTTTCAACTCAAAAATTTAAACTTCATATACAACCAGTACCAAGGGTTTCAGTAATTATTCTTCAGCAAAAGCAAATGATTGCAGGTCACATGACTTAAGACTACAGTTTATTCAATATGTCTCCAAGCATTAAAAAGATGATTTTATGAAGTCAAACTCAATAAAATTATATCTTAAAGTGCTTTTTATTTTGCTCTCTTTAAAATTTGTTTTGGGAACAACTCGCAACTTCAGTAACTGATGGCAAAGAACGCACCCTGTACTTCTGGAGAACACAGCGTTTTTTTTTTTTTTTTTTTTTTGCTCTTTCAATCTCAATTATATCAGAAAAATACCTTAAAGAGCTTAATTTCCCAATTTTTGATCCTGGTAACATTTCATCAAGATCCAAGTTTATGCGCAGAGCTCTCATCCAGACCAGCCTGAAATTCTATACAAATAGGGAGACATATTAAATACAAAGGTCTGTGTAAACTGTATTCTTTAACTACTATTTTACAGTGAAGAGGAATTTTTATCACATATCTTTACATCATTTTAAATTGGATATTCCTATTCAATGTTACTGCAAGATTAAAAATTTGCCCCCACTCATCTAAAGGCAGCTTGCTTTTTTTTTTTTTTTAAATATAAAAACCAAAGGAATTTCTTTTGTAGCATCATAGAGAAAGCAACAGCTTTATCCTCACTCACTCTTGTTATGTTCATGTAACAAAACAGGCTACCATCGGCTTTATTTCCCAAAATCTCCACAAAGTGTCAACCCACATACGGACTGTGCCCCCGGGGGTCAGTGGATCCACAGGCTGGAGTTCTTCCACTGCCAAACAGCTCCCAGGCCTTCCCTGGGGCCTGAAGAGTGCTTTCCTTAAAACATGTGCTCCTCCCGTCACGGCAGTCTCTCCCGGTCCAGCCTCCAGGCTCTTCCAAAGGGTTCAAGGATGAGATTCTGATTTCAAAAAGGTCCTGAGCATCTAGTAACTGTGACGTGACTTCTCATCATGTCCTGGGCACGTCCCCTAGGGATCGACATCGTCCAGGTCACTTCTTAACTCACTGATCATCATGGGCGATTCAGAACCCTTTGGGAAAGGAAAAGAAGTTAAATACATAGAGTTAAGTTAGAGAAAAAAGTTTTTCTATGCCAACGGACTTGTGTTCTGCAGTTTAAACATGTCCTCATTTAACTACTTAATGTTTATCAAAGGGCAACAAAACGTAACAAGTGTAACACCTTATATTTGATAATTCCTGATTATGCAAAACTTTCATTTCTGTGTTCTCATTTAGTCACAGAAACAACCTAGTGACTTGCCTGCAGTCACAATGTGGCCTTGGGTTAAATCAAATCACTATGCTGAGTCTCAGTTTCCTTCTGTGAAATCAGGGTAACAGCGACCTCACAAGGTTGTTACGAGGATCCGAAAGATTTAGAAACAAACAAAACAGCACACAGAACATCAGCAAGATTCATTTAATGAGGCCTCTGTGCCATGCACTGTGATGGAGCTACAGAAATAGCTTTACAGAAGGTTACAGACCAGAGGGAGGACACGATACACGTCATTACATTTAAACCTGCTGCATTATTTTGCACGTAGTAGGTGTTCAATAAATATTGCATTCCTTTTTCTACTATAGCAATTAGTATTAAAAATACTTAAAAAATAAGCTAAAATTACGCTTTGACTCCCCTAACAGATTTCAATGGCGTGAGGCCCTTCTTTTCAAGGGCCTGTGCTTCCAGGAAGCCTGGTGAGAGCAGGAGGAGGAAGGGGTGATTCTTCATAACCCAGCAGAACAAGGTACCATCTGGAAGGACCACATCTGCAGCCTGGCTTTATCAGGACACTCTCCAAGCTCAGCAGAACAGCCAGCAGAGACTGAGGCCAAAGCCTGGCTTAATTTCACGGTGCAGCACTGTTCCGCTTTCTAAGCAAACAGTGCCTGAGTCCTGAGCAGAGACCTCTAGAGGGTGGAGCTGGTGTCTCCTTTCTCTCTTGATTATGGAGATTCTCTTTGGAAAACCTCAGAGCAGGTGCTGCCCTTTCACACAGGACATGCCCTACTGTACCTGCTGTAAGTGCCTCTCTCCGTTCTCATTCGCAGGACTGCTCTCCGACCCGTTACTGCTTCCCGACTGCTCCTTCTCATTCAGGAGAGCTGTGGCATATGCTAATGTGTCCTGCCAGAGATTGAAACACAAGAAAAAGTTAGGGGGTGTGCAGTGGCAGCAGCATCACTGAGGAAGACTACCCTTCACTTGACCTTTGGAGGTGGTGCCTTCACATCAACCTCTGTGGCAGTGGGGGCCAGACTGACGGACCCTCATTGCTTTTCTTCCAGGCAAATAACTCAAATTGTACACCAACTTGCTATCTTTTCATAGAAAATCAACTGTTTCTTCCAGCCTTACTCATTTTTAACCTATACCTCTTTTCCGAGGCTGCAGTTTCTGAGAAACATACTAAAAATCCTACCTAAGGGATTTCAAGCCACACAAAACCAAAAGACAACTCTCACCTGAGCTGAAATTGTTCGCTGAAAAGTTTTTCCAGTTGATGTTTCATTAGAGACATTACTCTGCGGTGTCCAGTAATGTTCTGACATCTGAGACAGAAAGTCAAAAATGCCATCAGAGGACTTCCCGGGTGGTCCAGTGGTTAAGAATCCGCCTTCCACTGCAGGGGACGCAGGTCTGATCCCTGGTTGGGGAACTAAGATTCCACATGCTGCAGGGCAACTAAGCCCCTGTGCCGCAACTAGAGAGGCTGTGTGCTGCAAACTACAAAGCCCACGCGCCACAACTAGAGAGAAGCCTGCACGCCGCAACCATGACCCCACGTGCCGCAACTAAGACCCGACGCAGCCAAAAACATAAATAAATAAAATAAATATTAAAAAAAAAGTCATCAGAGATGACAAATAAGCCCACGTGAGCCCATGATTTCTACCATTAGATATTACAGTACAAAAAGCATCTAGGGACTTCCCCGGTGGTCCAGCAGTTAAGACTTCATGCTCCCAATGCAGGGGGCCCAAGTTCGATCCCTGGTCAGGGAACTAGATCCCTCATGCCGCATCTAAGAGCCCGCATGCCGCAACTAAAAATCCCGCATGCGGCAACGAAGATCCCACGTGCTGCAACTAAGACCTGGTGCAGCTGAATAAATAAATAAAATAAAATTAAAAGCATCTAAAATAGCCTATAAATTGACCCAGACTTTCTGTCACATCAGGAGATTCTTTCTTAGAAGATTCCACTTCCATTCTCAAGAGCTCACTAAAATATCAATATTATCTCTTATATAATCATCCTTACCTTTTTACCCATAAAATTAAAACACATGTATTAAGATACAAATTAAATGCATAAAGGCAGGTATCAACTGTACTAAAAAAAAGTCTGAACTCAGAAAATATTTTGAGGACAGTCTCCAAATTAAATTTGAGATTTTTCCTGATAAGATATGCTGCTATTGATTCCTATGTTATAGCCAGAAAAGTTAAAAACTCAATTACCTTCTTCTGCAGCCACTGTACAGCCCAACTCCAGTGATGGGAGTTCTCCTTGAAGTATTCTTTAGCAGCGGGACACCTGGTGATTGGAGGAAATTTTTATTAGCCAAATGCTTTCTCTGCAAATACACTTCTTTAACATATAGTACTTTAAAATTTGGAAACACAAGTGCTACTTTCATTAAAGTTCAGTTGTCTTTACATTAAATGTGTATGTTTTTTTGGTTTGGATACATTCACATGTTTAAACTTCAAGAGGCAGTAAAAGATAAATATGTGGTGAAAAGTTTCTTATCTACCTCTAACTCACCCACTTCATTCTATTAAAATTCCAAGTTGGAAAATGAAAAATAAAATACCCATAACAAATTGTACACTTAATAAATAACCCATTTATTTATTTATTTAAATTACAGTTGATTTACAATGTTGTGTTAGTTTCCGGTGTACAGCAAAGTGATTCAGTTATAAATATACCTTTTCAGGTTCTTTTCCATTGTAGGTTATTACAAGATGTTGTATATAGTTCCCTGTGCTATACAGTAGGACCTCGTTGTTTATCTATTTTGTATATAGTAGTGTGTATCTGCTAATCCTAAACTCCTAATTTATCCCTCCCCCACCTCCTTTCTCCTTTGGTAACCGTAAGTTTGTTTTCTATGTCTGAGTCTCTTTTGTCTGTAAATAAGTTCATTTGTATCATATTTTAGATTCCATATATAAGTGATATGATATTTGTCTTTCTCTGTCTGACTTACTTACTTAGTATGATAATCTCTAAGTCCATCCATGTTGCTGCAAATGGCATTATTTCAATCTTTTTTATGGTTGAGTAGTATTCCATGGTATATATATACACCACATCTTCTTTATCCATTCCTCTGTCGTTGGACATTTAGGTTGCTTCTATGTCTTGGCTACTGTAAACAGTGTTGCAATGAACACTGGGGTGCATGTATCTTTTCAAATTAGAGAGAGGTTTTCTCCAGATGTATGCCCAGGAGTGAGACTGCTGGATCATATAGTAACTCTGTTTTTAGTTTTTTTTTTTCCTTTGCGGTACGCGGGCCTCTCACTGCTGTGGCCTCTCCCGTTGCGGAGCACAGGCTCCAGACGCGCAGGCTCAGTGGCCATGGCCCACGGGCCCAGCTGCTCCGTGGCATGTGGGACCCTCCCGGACCAGGGCACGAACCCGCATCCCCTGCATCGGCAGGCAGACTCTCAACCACTGAGCCACCACGGAAGCCCTGTTTTTAGTTTTGTGAGGAACCTCCATACTGTTTTCCATAGTGGCTGTACCAATTTACATTCCCACCAACAGTGCAGGAGGGTTCCCTTTTCTCCACACCCTCTCCAGAATTTATTATTTGTAGACTTTTTAATGATGGCCATTCTGACCAGTGTGAGGTGATTACCTCATTGTAGTTTTGATTTGCATTTCTCTGATAATTGGTGATGTTGAGCATCTTTTCATATGCCTATTGGCCATTTGTATGTCTTCTTTGGAGAAATGCTTATTTAGATCTTCTGCCCATTTTTTGATTGGGTTGTTTTTTTTTTTTTTGTTATTGAGTTGTATGAGTTGTTTGTATATTTTGGAAACTTAGCCACTGTCAGTTGCATCATTTGCAAATATTTTTTCCCAGTCCACAGGTTGTCTTTTCATTTTGTTTATGGTTTCTTTTGCTGTGCAAAAGCTTAGAAATTTTATTAGGTCCCATTTGCTTATTTTTACTTTTATTCCTATTGCCTTGGGAGACTGACCTAAGAAAACATTGCTACAATTTATGTCAGAGAATGCTTTGCCTATGTTCTCTTCTAGTAGTTTTAAGGTGTCCAATAAATGACCTCGTGAAAAAATCAAACTAGTCTTTAACTTTTGTGATTTAAATAAGAATGATATTATGGGAAAAACAATTTTAAAATGTGATTTTGGAGCACCCCTGCTTTCCATATTTATTTGCCCATCTAGAAAGCTGTCCTTATTTGAAGACACTACCAATGGGGATACTGCCACTAATGTATATAAAATGTGATATGTGCAGGGTATGGAAGCACGTATAAAGACACTACTGATGTCTGGACCGTATGTCTGCTGGCATCAGACATGCTATGTGGCCCCAACACTACTTGGAAATGCCACTTTTAGGCAAGGGCTTATGAAGACATGTTGCCAATATGAAGCCTAATTAATGAATGCACAATTGTGGCAGAATGATTTCCATCTGTGTCTACAATGTTATGTCATCTGGAAAACACGTGTTCATGCATTATTTCAATGGGGCTCTCATTTAAATCTGCTGAGGATGCTCAAATGCAGCAGATTAATCCCAACAGATTTCTCATTCTCATTCTGGTACAAGTCCAAGGATGGCAATACCCATGCCTAAGAATCAGCGAAAATCTGGAGCAAAATAAACTATAAAAAGAGCTCGGTGCAAGACTCAGTGATGGCAGTGCAGTCTGCTCAATAACCTTGGGTTACACTCCTGTACATAAATCCTGAAAAGACAAAATCTCTAATTTGAAAAGATACATGAACTCCAAAGTTCACTGCAGCACTGTTTACAACAGCCAAGACATGGAAACAACCCAAGTGCCCATCAACTGACGACTGGTTTAAGAAGATGTGATGTGTGTGTGTGGGTATATATATACCCACACACACACCCACAATGGAATATTACTCAGCCATAAAAAGAATGAAATATTGCCATTTGCAGCAACATACATGGACCTAGAGAATATTATACTTCGTGAAGTTAGACAAAGACAAATATTATATCATTTATATGTGGAATCTAAAAAATAATACAAATGAATCTATATATAAAACAGAAACAGACTCACAGACATAGAAAACAAACTTATGGTTACCAGGGGAAAGGCATGGGTGGGGAGGATAAATTAGGAGTATGGGATTAACATACAAACTACTATACACACAACAGATGATAAGTAACAAGGATTAACTGTACAGCACAGGGAACTATATTCAATATCTTATAATAACCTGTAATGGAAAATAATCTGAAACAAAATATATAATTGAATCACTTTGTTGTACACCTGAAACTAACACAATATTGTAAATCAACTATACTTCAATTAAAAAAAAATAACCTTGGGTTAGCATGCAGTCACTCTGATCTTTTGTTGGCCAATGTACTAAATCGGGGAGCTGAAGTTGCAAACCACTCAGGTTCCTTCTAACATTGAGAACCTTTGCTTTCCAAGGGTCTATTGACAGATGAATAGATAAGCAAAATATAGTATACATGTATCTATACAATGGAGTATTATTCAGCCTTAAAAAGAAACGGAATTCTGATACATGCTACGATGTGGATACACCTTGAAGACATCATGATAAGTGAAATAAGCCAGTCATAAAAGGACAAATACTCTATGATTCCATTTATGTGAGGTACCTACGATAGTCAAATTCATGAAGATAAAAAGTAGAACGACGGTTGCCAGGGGCTGGAGGGAGGAGGAATGGAGAGTTATTGTTTAATGGGTACAGAGTTTCAGTTCTGGAAGATGAAAAAAGTTCTGGAGACTGATGGTGGTGATGGCTGCACTAACAATGTGAGTGTACTTAATGCCACTGAATTGTACACCTAAAAATGGCTAAAATGGTGAATTTTATGTTATGCATATTTTAGCACAATTAAATAAAAAGAAAAAAGAAACTCTGCCTTGAAGTCAGTCAGCCTGTGATCAAGTCCTAGCTCTGATGGCAGGCATGTCACTTAAACCACCTATGATATGGGACTAATAACAGTACTTAACCTCATAAAGTTGTTGAAAAGGTTAAATGAGAATACAGGTGAAGTATTTAGCATAGTGCCTGGGTTCATAAGTGTAATTAGCTGTTACATGACTTTGTCTCTTGAGAGACAATTTTGAAAGTGGGGACCTAGAAGCCGACACAGTTGGTAGTTAACTAAAGGTCTCCTGAGTGAAGGTTCATCAACTCTTTGTTGTCGAGGTCCCTAAATCTGCATTGGGCTCCTGCCCTTCCTGCATAAAACCTGGTGGTTTAGCTTTTTTTTTTTTTTCCTTGGATTACGTAAGATCTGTTACCTTTAACACTCCCCCCTCCACATCTCTTGGAGATCATTTGAATAGTTGTCTGTACCTTCCAAGCAAGCATGCCCTGACTGGGTCAGATTCTCTAGGTACTAAAACAAGGCAGATTTTTTCTTCTGGTCATATCTGACTTGTAACTAAAACACCATTTCCTCACTGCATTTTGAGTCAATACTTACTTCTGAGCAAGAGTTACAAGAAATTTGACACACTGGTAGCAGCGACTGCTGTCCACGTGATTACTGTGGTGCATCAGAGCTGAAGGAACAGAAGAGGAAATTTTAACAATAAAACACTAAACTGAAAGTGGGTCCAAGTGATAACAGCTCTCTTGTTCTGAAAATTTACAACAAACTATTTTGATAAGCAGATAAGAAACTTAACAAAAACATGGTGGTGCTGACTCAACAGGATTCCCTAAATTCTAATGGTTAGAAACAGTAAGTAGTATTCAAGAAACACACAGGGTGGTGAAAGTCTGACTTTTACAAGAACTGAAAGGAACTAAAATTTATAATGGCTGATAATTCACCTAGAGACCTTCAAAGTTCTCCATCCACCACACTCCTGAGAGAGTAGTTAAAATACTTTTACTGTGATAAATGGAAATGTATGGTATTAGTTCAGTTCAACAAATATTTTCTGCTCTTTGCTTTTAGCATTTAAAGATAAATAACAGCTGATCCTTGAACAACATGGGTTTGAACTGTGCAGGTCCACTTATATATGTATTTTTTCCAAGAAATACATACAGTACTACACAATTTGTGGTTGGTTGAATACTCAGATGCAGAACTGTGGATATGAAGGGTGGACTCTGGAACTTGAGCATCTGCGGGGTTTGGTATCTGAGGTGGGTCCTGGAACCAATGCCCTGCAGGTACCCAGGGATGACTGTAATGCCTGGTCCCTGCTCTTGAGCAGTGTATCCTCTGTAAGTTCCAGAGAGCCCGGGGACTGCCCTGAGCAGAGTACACCATTCCAAAGGGGGTGGCCTAGAATGCTGTAGCTACAGAACCTTTTTAGCATAAATTTCCTTTCTGCAATAAAAAGAGATCCTAAAACTTCTCTTAATACATAGCAAAATCTAAAATGACTCAAGTTAACTGGAAATACAGGTGGATGGTGGGAGTTGGATAAGACTATTTTTAACTAAACTTTTCCTAAGAAATAGCTCATTAAAGCCACTTTAGCCTTCTGAAAAGGAAAACTCTGTCAAAAAACTTTTATGAATAGACAATGGAAATCTGGGTGCATTCATACCACAGGCAAAAAAAAAAAAAAAAA
>NW_006798890.1:1041272-1064387 GCF_000442215.2 Lipotes vexillifer | reverse complement strand
TTCATACCAAGGAAAAAAAAAAAAAAAAAAAAAAATTACATTTCCTGAGCTTGACAATATCCTGCGTCTAAGGTTTTAGTTTTTTCCTCCTCAATGGCTACGGAGTGGGATGAATGATTTCTTGCTTAAGTGGACAAACTTTAGCTTGTTGAAGAAAGTCACAGCAACCCCAAATCTTACCTGACCCAGTAAAAGGACCTCAAACTGTGTCTTACTAAAAGTAGGAGAGTGTCCAGGGCGGTAAGATCCTCTGGCTCTAATTCTCCTAACCAAAATGAGGGAGCCCAACAGCCCTGACCAGACTTCTTGTGGCTTCCTCACTGATCCACGCCAGGCAGAGCGTGGGGGGCAGACCCCAGGGAGGAGAGACTGGCTGGAACGATGAGCTCTCTGCACATTTACTGCAGACACTTCATAAGGCAGCCATACTTGCCTAGTAATCCATTTTCTGTCTCAAACACAAATTTGACTCGCTCCACTTGTATGGGATCCTCAATGACCTGGGAGAAGCAGGAAACAAAGGCTGGTAAATGAAGGAAGGAACTTGTGTTACAGCCACTGGTGCCTTTAAAAAAAATAATTCAAGAGATTATATAGTTTCTAACATAACAAAACCAAATACGAACAAATATCAAGTCATTGCCGTATTTCTCAACAATATATTAAATTTTAAACTAAACATGAAAAACTATTATGTAAGTAATATTTGAAGATACACTCATTTCCTAATACGTGTTCTTACCAATAACATCTAGAGTTCTCTGTGGGTTATATGGACGCGTATTTCATGATCCCAAGGATAAGAGGTTTATGGTTTACAAAAAACGTGTCAAAGTTTTGATATAACACATGCTCTACAAGTTGATGTGGAGGTTTACGCCACGCCAAACAGGGCTGGATCTACATCTTACTCTCGCTGTACTTCTAATGCCCGGGCACTGAACCGTGCATGGTGCAGTAAACTAAATGGGTCTGCTGTTGAGCAGATGAACAATACGCAGTCCCACCCCAAGGAGCAACAATCTTCCAAAAGCACTAGGACCAGAAGGCGGTAAAGACCAGAAAGACAGACTTCTTAGAAACGGCACCCATGAGGTACTGCCATATTCAAAAGTGTTTATTAAATGCCTCCCCTGTGCCAAGGCCTAAGGGACCTAAAGGGAACCCAGGCCGCACGCCCCACCCCCCCGCCCCCAAAGCCCCTGGGCTAGTCTCTCACTGGCTCACAGTCAGTCACCAAATTCTACTGATTCTCTTTCTAAACACCTACTGTTCTGGCCTTTGCTCCCTCTACTCCCGTCTCTCCTTAGTACAAGCCTTGTTATTTCACATTCAGATTACTGCCACAGACTCCTATGTGGTCTTCCAATTCCAACCTTGCTTCCTTCTTTAGTTCATCCTTCAAGACAACTGCCGGGGGAATCTTTCTAAGAAATAAATCAGGTCACATTGCTTTCCTGCTTCAAGCCCTTCCATGGTGCCCATCACCGATGGCAGAAGTTGCTAACTTAAATGTCTACAGAGCCCAAGATGACAAGACATGAGCCACGCGGCAGACAAGAGGAGTGGTGAGGACACTGGGGAATGGGAGACCACAAGCCTCATCGAGGGGGAGTGCCACTGCTGTTCTAGGTGATGGGGCGTGAAGGAAACGGAGCCAGTGTGCCGAGATTACCTGATTCCTCAAGACAGGTTGGGATCCAGAAAGTAAAAAACAAGACAATTTGCGCCAACTTAAATAGACATGTAGGTGGAACTTGGCCACCAGAGTGTCACCACTGACCTACAGGGAAAAGTCTACACGCACTGGTACCTGAAGCCTTTCCTGGACTGGTTTGGGCTTCTTCCCCAAGCCCTACGAGTTCCCACTCCTTCTAGCTCTACCTGTACAATTCACTGAGCAAACCAGGGGTTTGGTGGAGAGCATGGGATCCAGGGCCAGTCGCTTGGCTCAGGTCCTGGCTCTGTCACTTACTGAACAATGGCCTTGGGCAGCTCACTCCAGCTCTCTAAGTTCAGCTTCTAATAAAACTATATTTCACTGATTACAACTGAATTTTAGCCCCTGCTTTTCATATTTCTGAAATTGGGATGTACCCTACGGTGGATTACTACGTTTCAGTTTTTTGGCTCATGAAGGTATTTTCAGTAGTACACAGACAGTCAGTGGTGTCTCAGATTCGAGTGAACTGTAGAGCCAGCCGTCCACCTCTGCCGGTCACAGGGTCACACGAGATCACATCCGAGCTGATCAGTTTCCTGTCCATGGTGAGGCCTTTGCTCTCTGTACTGTGATTGCCTGTGTACTTGTCTGGCCGCCTCACTAAACTGCAAGTGCCTATGAGGCAGTTTATCATCGCTCACTTCTAAATCAGTAATGCATGAAAAATGGCTGATATGAAGAGGACTCGGTGAGTGCAGACCAAAGGAAAGCAGAGGCCACACAAGGACACACGTTTTTTATTCGTGAACACATGCTGACTAGTAAATACCTAAATGCAAGTGAATTAGAACGTTCATGACTTACCAACATCTCATGAAGTAGCTGGAACGTATTCTTTAACTCATGGGGTGGAGCTGTTTCCAGTTGGTTCTGAAATATTTTTTAAAAGCATAAAGATTCCAGTAAGTCTTCAGTGGAAAGCACACTGGAGTGGCAACCAACAGTGCTGGATTCCAGCCCTAGTTCCACCACCTCCTGGCTGACATTGGGCAAGTCGTTCCCTTCTCTACATCTCAGTTCCCCAAATGCTAAATCTGGGGACTGAAACAAACAACCTCTATGGTCCTCCCACCTGTAACCCTCCTTGATATTTTACTATAAAATTAGGAAGGAGACAGGAAAAAAAAGCAGAAAGGAAGGGAGATAATTTTCAGTCACTAAACAAGCCTAAGTTTATACTTGTATTTCATTTATACATATCCTATTTTGTTGAACATGCTGGAGTAGCTATGAGAATGCAAATGACAGCGTTCTGAGATTAGCATGCTATGAGTGAAATATATAACAAAATTCAGCTTAGGAAGTGGAAAAATCTACCAAGATACACTAAGTGAAGAAAGCAATGTTCAGAAAACTCACACTCCTGTGCATTTCAGTAACCTTATACATATGTGTGGTAGGAAAGGATACTGCATTACAACACCGCACTTGCAAGGTGCCAGGTATGGTACTAAGTAAGTGAATGAGGCCTGGAAAGACATATACAATGTGACAATACTGATCCGTGGGGTAGGGTGGAGAGGGGATGAGCCTGGCTGGTGGTGGTCAAGGTGGACTTTGGCCTTGTTTGCACGTTTTAGTTTTTCACCAAGAGAATGCAGTTATATATTATCCATGTAATTAAAAATTAAAGATTAAAAAAAAAGAAAAATGCTAGCTGTAGGCTTAAAGGTTCTTCTCATAATCCCCAGCAAGGTAGTAAACAATCCGGTTAAGAGCACAGCCCTGGAACCACTCTGCTGATGTTCAAACTCCCACTCTGCTACTTACTGGTTGTGTGACCCTGTGCCTCAGTTTCTTCAATTGCAGAATGGTGATAAAAACATATCTACCTCAAAGGACTTGTGTACTTGAGAATTAAGTGAGTTAAATAGGTAATATTCTTGGAACAGTGCTTGGCATCCAGTAAGCGCAACATAAATAATTACTACACACTGATCAGAGCTTCATAAATGATCTACATACATTACTATTTCAGGTGACAAAAATCAATCTACTTTTGATATTTTAGACGCTGCCTGGGGAAATAATCTAAAACTGTAAAACCATTTTACACAATAATGGTCACCACAGCATTATCATTAACTATAAAGTATTATTCTTAATAGTTAAGAATTGAACCCAATGCAAATGTGCATCACTAGGAAGGGAATGGCTAAGTAAATTATGGTACATGAGAGAATGAAATATACTCAGATAACTTTTAATGATAATGGAAAGTACTTATAAATGTCAGGTGAAAAAAAGGACACAAAATCGTAAAGACAATAAAATCCCAATTGTGTTAAAATACATGCATAGAAAATAAAAGGGAAATGTATGAGAATATTATAAATGGTCAGATTTTCAGTTCTTTTTTATTCTTCATTTAAAAAAAACCCAATAAGTATATACTATTTTTATGATTAGGAAAAACAATTAAGGTTATTAAAAGAAACATAGTGCCTGGGAGCCAAAGGAATGCTTTCCTAGTGTCTCACCCACAGGCTCTCAGGCTATCACCGGGTTTCCTGAGGTCCTACCTTAATGAAATGCAGCATGGTGAAGGAGAAATGCTCGTTACAGAAACAGCAGTACACAACCATCTCAATGAGCGCCAGCAGTGAGCCTGTCAGCTCTCGCAGAGCAAACATTACCTAGCAGGAGGGCAGAAGAGGAGTAAGCCTTTCTTCTGTCACAGGTTACTGTTGATATGCTGTTTCTGACTTTCACTGAAATTTGCTCAGATTTATGATCATCCACATTGCCTCAAAAGAGTCTGAGTCTGTCTGAGAGTTAACACAATTTGTGCAAATGTGCACCTTTCTCTCAGGAGTCACCTTCATCAGATTTTTAAAGGTAAATCTCCCCCTCCCCCATTAAAATAACCACCGACAGATCCAAAAAATACACAATGTTAAGCTTAAAAAAAAAAAAAAAAAAAAAAAAGGAGATATACAGCACAGCACTGTTGATGTAATTAAAAACCAGTATGATTGTGTTCACAGTCATATATATGTAAATCGAGTAATGGAAAAAGGACTGGAAGATTCCGTTCTCAAGAGGGGGTAACTCTGGGTGGAAGGGGAAGGGACTTATTGTGGATGGGCCACAATGGGGGGTTGTGAGCAGCCCACTTCCATACTCCTGAGGTTGAAACACCCATGTGCTTCAGAGCTGTAGTGTTCCAGGACCAGGGGCACATACAAGAGACTGGAAATAAACCCTCTGATAATAAACGGAATGGCTGTGACTGCGGAGGTGCCATGTACCTAGCTCTTGGGACCTGGAGGGGTAATTAGCTGGGCTGGATCTTGAGGCCCAATTCTTAGTTGCAGAGAGGACTAAGAATACTTAGTCCTTATTTCTTCCTGACACACATACAGGAAATAAAATTATTTGAAATAATCACTTCTCTTAACAATACTCCCCTTCATCAGAGCAACATACAAAATACAACTTATAACAAAAGGCATTTTTCCTCAAGAAGAAGAAAAGAGCTAAAACAAAAAAGAAAGTGGCTTTAGCAGAGCAAGTACATACCTCTAACAGGTAAGGCTTCCCTTCAGACAAGAACAACAGGGCTTCGACTTCCTCGTGGAGGGGCAGCAGGGGACTCGAGGGGGCAATGCTAATAGGCGGCCGTTGTTTAAATACACCCGGAGCTTTAGGGGACCAAAGAAAAACCCACTTTACTGGATGTTATCACATGAAATCAACTCTACAAGGCAAAGCGATCCCCTCAAGATTCATACATGCAACCGCTGAGCACCTACAACTGTTCCCTCACAGACATGAGATGGGAGAAAACACTCACCCCTCTCTTTCAGTGTATGCCCAGGATGTAGGTGTAAGAGCTCTAGACTCCTGGTGATTCCACCCAAGACAATCTTCCAAAGAAGTTAAAATATACAAAGTGCATGAAAAAAGAAAAATGCCCAAAGTGCCTCTGAAGAGACCCTGGACAAGGCACTTCTGTTGCTCAATGGCCAACACCACCTGTGCTGAGCAGAATCAACCCACGTGGAAGGGGTTACCCCACACGCTAGAAAAGCAAGGACTCTCACTCTCATTTTCTTTTGCAAACCTTTCTAACTCATGAATGCAGTAGCTTTGCCTCTGTAGATGCGCGAGTCAGAGTTTAGGAAGCATACTCTAGCTCACGACCGTCTGAATGCTCTCCCAGGTCCCTTCAGACAGCCAACAGCATTTCCAGATCAGAGGGATGCCCTGTGATTTTTATCTAGTTTCCTGGTCAGATGACATGAAAACCCTACCACAGGCTCGGGGGTCAGAGGCTTGCATTCCACACTGGCTGCCAAGCCCCTGACTAGCGGTGAGACTTTCAGGGGCTACTAGACCTCTCCCTATCTCAGCTTCTGCACACACAGGAGGGGAACTGCCCTCACAGGTTTGCTGAGGGGACTCAACACAACAAACTGCAAGCCCCACGGAAAGGCACAGCACACAGAAAACACTGACTACTTCTCAGCTGCTTTCCTGTATCATCACTGTTACTGTTGCTGTCACGACAAGGCCCAGAAACAGTGCAGAACTGTACCTTTAACCCTAGAGTGTTGTTAAATACTTCTATATCCCACCCCAAAGAAATGACGGGCTTGCTCTTGTGACAAACTAGTAAAATAAGGTGAAGTTTAACGTGGACTGAAACAGAAAACTTTAAGTGTTCCTCAAATATCAAATAGCCAAATGAGAAACAAGTAACACCCATTTAACTGCCAACGTTGTTACTCTCCACGTGTTACTGACAAACTCACCATCTCTCTGTTTTCCTGATGTATTTAAAGACAGGTTAAAGCTTACCAACGTTTCTTTGGGAAGAGACATCTGAGTGCAAGATAAGCAATGCCACTGTATTGTGAAGGTTCCCGAATTCTCGTGCTTGTGCCGAACTCCATCGACGTATCTGTTGGCAGAGAAAATAAAGTGGGTGTTAGTGCTCTGGTTAGAAGGGTGTGCAGGTTCCTGATACTTTGAGCCACATTCTTTCCCAATGTGTGACAGTAGGACAGGTCAAAGTCCAAAAAAGTCATGGGTTTTAAGCCAGCTTAAGAGTGGCTTAACGTAGACGTATATTAACTCGTATTCTAAAACAAATCCATTTATGTATTCAGTTCAGGTACTGAGCGCTCACCCTGTGCCAGGTAATTTTCCTACACCCAGTATAGCGGGGAAAGCCTGTGAGGCTGGAGGTCTGCAGGCCTGGCTCTTCTCTGCCACTCGCTGCACCACACGGATGTGGGCGAGTTCTCTACCTGACTTCTTTGTGTAAAGACAGAGATAACCTACCTGTTCCGCCCACTTCGTGGTCGTGAGGACCAAATGAAACATGAAAGGTAGAATGTTTTCAAACTTGTGTGCTCCATAAATGCAAAACAATATTAATCATACAACATAACACCATTAATTAAATCTTATTTAAATTACAGTGAATTTAAATCAATCGCCAGTGTCAGTGGAGTCCCTGATAAGGAAAAGCTTGAAGTGAAAAACAGCTCCTGTAAATCTCAACATAACATCAACACACAGAGCATGTCAGTACTTGCTTCTTTAACACTAAAGAGTCACAGTGGCAAGGTGGTATGACAGGAAGCTGAGAGGAGGCCTAAGGAGCAAGTCTGTCTCCCTTAATAAAGAAAGGAAAGCTTCCCTAGGCAATGCATCACATACAGGGGAAACCAGAGCTTTAGCCCTGTGACCTTGTCAAGGATGTCACAAGTCACAACTTTTCTGAGCTGTAATTCTTGCCTGAGAATGGGGAGGAAACTGCCTCTTTTACTGAATTGTGAGTTTCAGAGGTACAGCATGAAAAGTAACCAGTTCCATAAACAGTATTTATCATTACAGCATGTTCACATTTTGTGTATTTTAAATCTATCAAACAGAAGAAATACAATGATTGGAGAAACACACCAATATAGGAACTCCAAACAGGAGAGTCACTTTTTGATATATCTGACCCTATTATCTCACAACCACTTCCCTTTCATTTTCTGAATATGAGTATTACATCTGCAGCAACGTCGTTCAGCGTGTAATGGTTCAACTTCACATGTGAATCCTGGCCTGTGACCAGCATCCCGTGTAAGCACGTCCGCCAACACAGCCTTGCTCACAGCCCCAGAGAGCAAGTGGAGGACCCAATGCCAATATTTCTTGAATGCTTTCGAATCCCCCAGGCAGAACCCATCTTTCCTCCTAGGTCACTCAGCACTTTGCATTTTGAGTGATATCCTAGTTAGTCATTCCCATTGGTTACAGCATTTAGAATAAATTCTATGAGGAGGCTGTAAAAATAACTGAACTCCAAAGAATTTTAAAGGCTATGTAGTACTTATACCTGGACTCTGATGAAATTAATATTTATTCCCTACAAAGAGAAACACTGTGGCTTCCAAAACTGTGGCCACTTCACTGGGATATATAAAAGTAGGCATTACCTGACTGTTCTGCCGGTTGGCCCCTAGGAGAAAGCTGATCATGTGTCGCAGAGCTGAATGCTTCAGAAGAAGATCTCCGGCCCTAATTCCTTGCTGTCACGAGATATTGAGAATATGACAAATTATATTCCTATCCAGACAGAGATCTATTCCAAAAATACAGTTAAGTGAGAAGTTTTCAGTGGTCAGTAAGTTTTTAAATGGTATAATTTACATAGAGAAAGTACTTGTTAAAAATCTAACAGCCCTGCAGTGCTGCACAATGGCCCCTAGTTTCAATGCAGACTTCTACTCCAACAGTAAGTAACGATCCCTACGTACACTGGAATTCTTGCAAGTAATATAATGCACGAATTAAGATTTTTAAGAAGAAACACTCATAAAACCATATCATATAGATCCTATATTGACCAGTCTGAATTTTTTGCACATATAAAATTCCTTTAGACTATCAATCTGCTATATTAGGAAAAAAATCATTTACCTTTTGTACAAAAGTGTTGAACAGGAAAAAGTACTGAGCACAGTTTTTACAATTTTCAGGAACATCTTTATCCAACAGAGCAAGTAGTACCTCCAGTAACTGATGAAGGCTCTTTAACTGATTAGAGGAAAGATGAAATTACATAAAGAAAAAGAGTATAAGACAGACATTTGTAACAGGATTAATCTGAAGTAAATCACCATAAGAACAAAAGGAAAGTCTGATTGACACAATCCAGTCTCAGATTCAGATGGATTTATGCTTTGGAGAGCAAAAACAGAATTATCAATTCGATCTTCCAGGGAAGACTGGTGGAACTGTAGAAATAATTAAAAGAAAAGCCTAGTTTTGTTTCCTAGCTTTCAAACTCAAGGGCACGGTTCTACTGGCTCGTCGTCACATTTTCTGCAGAGCCCATTTCTTTCTGTCTCTTAAGAGGCTGGGGATTTAGAGGTAACATATTTCTGAATCCCTCCCTCCACTAAGCTACTTCTTCACATAATCACAGATGCAAAGAATAAAAAAACACAGACACAGGCATAGGGGCTAGAAATCAAGCCAATGGAGCAAATGGAGAGCAACAGCCTGACAGAATGACAACGGTAATATCGACTCAACTGTGAACTTACTTGAAAGCCCGCTGACGCCTCATGGAAAGCTTTGAAAAACATTTTATTTGTTTAGAAACCATTTTGGTCATCACATTGCTTCTTCTTTCCCTCCCACCCCAACTGTTTTTGGACAAGTCCCTAGAAATTCATGTGTGATCTGAGAATTAAGACCAGCCTTACTACTCTTTATCAGTTCATTTCCTCTGGAGATGGTTCTCACAGACTTTCGAAACAGTCCCATCCATCCTGTCACACTCGTTATGTACAGTAAAATCTACCATTTACGTAGCACTTCATTTCAAAGCACTTTACAATATAGAGTGGGTAGCAAGAGGTACCATTTCCATTATGGGGTGAAAATAGACAGAAAATACATCAGCTGGATATCAAGTAGCATTTACTGAGGCAAATGGTTTATGTCCTCCACCACTCCCTTCCCTTTCTCGCCACTGCAGCCCTGCCTTTAGAGGTTGGTGGGATGATGCTCTATGGCCTGGCCCCATCTGTAGGGAGACTGCACTAATTCTGCCTTTATCCTTTGTCTGGGTTTGTACATGGGAGGAAGGAGGAGAGTAAGGAGGTCCTTATGTTAAACATCAGAAAACTTTCACAGGCGTGTGCTTCAGAGCAACCATATCCAAACTGTCCTAGGCTGCTCCCAATGACCTACTTTTAAATATTCTGCAACCAGGTAAGGTTTTGCCAAAAATGGTTCTGCTGTTTAAGCTGATCGAAAGCCAGTGCCTTACAGCAAACCTCCACTTCCTTAGGATTCCTGGAACTGAGAGAGACAGTCTTCCTCTAGGTCCTCCCTGAAGAGTATAGTTGACCTCCTTCTCCATCCTGGATTGAGCGGAGCTCCTGAGCATGTCTGGTCTAACGGTGCCCCCCAGCTCAGGACTGCTGAAGGAACTAAGTGCCTGGGTGCCAGGCACTGGGTGTGGATCAAGGGCCTCTTTAAAGGACTGAACAGTAAAGCCAACATCTGCATCTGAAGCAGCACCTCCTAGAATTTGCCTTCAGTTCACTGAGACACTGCCTCAAGCCAATTTATAAGGAGTTTATAAGGAGCCAATTCGCTCTGAAAACAACATTTTTCAAAGTTTTCCATGTAGTGTCAGCTGTTTGAAACAGCAAACTTGGGAAGTAACTGCTGTATTTGCTAGGACTTAATAACAGACTGAATAATCAGACTCGTGTCATTTATGTCCCTAAGACTTAAAATTTGGGGGGACTGAGGATGGTAATAAATACCATGGTTTGTTTTAGCATGTGTGGCATTGTGAACCAGAAGAAAATATGTTACAGAAAACATGGTTAAGAAGAAGAAATTCAGAAGAGCAGGAACAAGGATTAGGGAATAACGGAGATCAAAGAAGGAACTATTGTGGCCAAGGCCCCTGGATGGACGGCACTATTTGGTCTGGCTGCCAAATGAAGGTTCGGATCATGAAAATAGCTTAGGAGGGAAGAGACAAAGCCAAGGGTGGCTCAAAATGACTGTCGGTCTAGACTAGAGACTCTAGACTCAGGTTGGTATTAATGCAGAGAGATCGAACACAAACTCTCCAGAGAAGACTCTGAGAAGGAAGATCTCTAGACAGAAAATCCTGACGCAGACCAAAGCAGATCTGAATTCCTAGCCTACCCTGATATCTGGGATCTGAGGAGAGGAGGACAGAATGCCTTCTAGCCTGGCATTTATCAGGAAGTCAGTGCACCGGACGTGCATTTTATGTGGATAATTACCAGACTCTAATCCTAGGCTTTCTTTCTTATTATGTGCACTTTAAAACATTCGGTAAAAACAGAATGTGTAAATAACATTTAGAAAACAAGACTGACCTTATCCTGATAAAGCAAGGCACTGTCTAGGGTCTTCTCCAGGATGGTGGCCACAGCGACACGGACTTCTCTCACATTGCACTCCAACAAGAAAATCCTAACAGAGAGAGAAACGTGGTGTGAAAAAGCAAGATAGATTTCTATAACCCAACCTTCCCAACATGGTCCCACCTACTGTCCAAGAAAAAAATTACTCCAAGATGTCAGTTCAAGTCTCCTGAGAGCATCAGCACACACAGGCCCTTGTGAGGGAGGAAGGAGGAGAGAAAGGAAAACAAGACCCTTGAACACGGAAAGTGGATATTTTCCTGTTTCTTCTTCCTTTCTTCCCCTAAGATGAGTATCTGTATAAATGTAAATTCAGACTTCAAGAGATATACAAGCAAAGAACCTAAAATTTTATAAGCCCTGTTCACGCAGGAGTAGTTCTCCCTGGCACCCCTTCAATGTCTCAGAATTAAGACACAAGTTCAAAGTTACGAGTCAACACAGCACCGCCCAATCCCCCTGTGCACCTGGTGTTTCCATCCTTTCACTTTCCTCCCCTCTTCCCTCCCAACGTTTACTTATTACTCAGTCCTCCCAGAAACATGTGAGGCTGAAAAGGTCCTGCTTCCTTCCTTTCTTCTTCTTCTGTGATGATGATGATGACGACAGCAGTTTTAAGGTTTATCAGCCACGTCCATCATATTTGGCACACCCAGTGTTACACTGGGATACTACACTGCCCGCTGCAAAGGCACGACCCAATCCAATCCTCCACACCACCAGGGCGGTAGAGGCAGCAGCCTCAGATGCGGCGGAGGGCACGGTCAGGCAGAAACACCCGCTCCCTGGCGCCGGGCAGTGGTGGTAACTACCTGAGAGCAACTAGGTAACTGCAGTCAGCTTTTCTTTCTCTGTTTCACACACACACTCTGACATGACAACCCGTATTATAATCAGCACAGTGAAAACTTACCTATCGTTTCTAGTATCTCTTAACAGGAAAGTCTCATTGTTCCATGAGCAAGATTTAATATAACATAATTTTGATGACCCAAGGCAAAGCTGTCCTGAGGCATTCTTTCAGGTCACAGCAGTGAAAGCTGCTCTGCTCCCTGTCTGAGGGCAGCACTTGCTGACAGCCCTGCCCTCCTTCTCCCCCCCACAGGAAGATGACAGTGGAGCTTTCTGAAGCCACTTCACTTCTGCTCATTGCACGTAACGGTCAGTGCTCAGCATTAGCTACCTCATGTGAACCTGACACAAAGGCTCTGTTCAACATCCACTAAGATTCTAAGTGGCAACTCCAGGCAAGTTTAAAAGATAACAAGTACTCTTGTAATATTTAGCTCTAGACGTCTGATCAGATTCAGGTACAATTCTTTTGGAAAGAATATCTATAGGGGGTGCTCCACATTTCCTATCACAGACATTAAGAAGCATCGTGAGAATACAAACAAACCCAGAATATGGGCAGTTCTACAGGACAAATGACCTGTCTCACGCCAGTTAAATGGCATGACAAAAAAGTTGGTGGGGAAATGGAACAATTACAGATTAAAAGAACCTTAAGAAACATACAAACCAAATGGAGACCAAATGGAGCTCATTTGGAGCCTGATTTGTACAAATTCAATGGTAAAAAAACACTTTTGAGACATCTAGGGAAATCTGAACATGGACTGGGTACAGGATGATAGGAAGGAATTACTATGATTTTTGTTTAGAGTGATGATGGTAAAGCACTTACTTTTTTTTTTTTTTTAACTTAACCTGTTAGAGATACATGCTGAAAAATTTATACTGAAATTATATGATGTCTGAAATTTACTTTAAAATATTTCAGAGGATAAAAGAAAAGTATGCATGTGAGCGTGTGTGGGAATTGGGATAAGCAAACAAGACTGGCCAAATGCTGACAACTCGAGCTGGGGATGGGTACAGGAGAGGGTTCGTTATTCTGTCGACTTTAGAGTACGTTTAAAATTTTCTACAATATAAGAAAATTTTAAAGATGTAAAGTACCCTTCATGTTAGTAGTTTTAATTGCTTTAGATCAATTTGCAAGCATTATTTGCTAATTTTTTACACTTATAATTACATTTAAAAATTGTCCCCCGAAAGGACTGCAGAGGGGCTAATCTGAGAGACAACAGCCTCTTCACATGCAGAGTTACTGACGTATTAGTACAGTGTATGTTTATTTTTTAGTTGTAACAACAACAACTTAAGCTATCTTAAAAGTTCTAAAGAAATAAGTAATTAGAGAAAGGAGAATATTAATGCGATAATGATGAGTAATTGGGCTTTATAAAGAAAGAGACAAAATATAATAAACTCTACCAGGAACATTTAGATTAGGTAATTCACTAGATTCTTTACCATTAGGAATTCAAAGAAACCAAATCATACTACCAAAGGAGGTTACTGTAAATAGAGCTGCAATGAACATTTTGGTACATGACTCTTTTTGAATTATGGTTTTCTCAAGGTACATGCCCAGCAGTGGGACTGCTGGGTCAGATGGTAGTTCTATTTGTAGTTTTTTAAGGAACCTCCATACTGTTCTCCATAGTGGCTGTATCAATTTACATTCCCACCAACAGTGCAAGAGGGTTCCCTTTTCTCCACACCCTCTCCAGCATTTATTGTTTCTAGATTTTTTGATGATGCCCATTCTGACCGGTGTGAGATGATATCTCATTGTAGTTTTGACTTGCATTTCTCTAATGATTAATGATGCTGGGCATTCTTTCATGTGTTTGTTGGCAATCTGTATATCTTCTTTGGAGAAATGTCTATTTAGGCCTTCTGCCCATTTTTGGATTAGGTCGTTTTTTTGTTATTGAGCTACATGAGCTGCTTGTAAATTTTGCAGATTAATCCTTTGTCAGTTGCTTTATTTGCAAATATTTTCATTGAAGCTCTATGTACAACAGCCAGGACATGGAAGCAACCTAAGTGTCCATCAACAGATGAATGGACAGAGAAGATGTGGCACATATGTACAATGGAATATTACTCAGCCACAAAAAGAAACGAAATTGAGTTATTTGTAGTGAGGTGGATGGACCTAGAGTCTGTCAGGCAGAGTGAAGTCAGAAAGAGAAAAACAAATACTGTATGCTAACACATATATATGGAATCTAAGGGGAAAAAAAAAAGTCATGAAGAACCTAGGGGTAAGACAGGAATAAAGACACAGACCTACTAGAGCATGGACTTGAGGATATGGGGAGGGGGAAGGGTAAGCTGTGACAAAGTGAGAGAGTGGCATGGACATATATACACTACCAAACGTAAAATAGATAGCTAGTGGGAAGCAGCCGCATAGCACAGGGAGATCAGCCAGGTGGTTTGTGACCGCCTAGAGGGGTGGGATGGGGAGGGTGGGAAGGAGGGAGATGCAAGAGGGAAGAGATATGGGAACATATGTATATGTATAGCTGATTCACTTTGTTGTAGAGCAGAAACTAACACGCCATTGTAAAGCAATTATACTCCAATAAAGATGTTAAAAACAAAAACAAAGGAAGTTACTGAGTTTCTCTGGAGATATTTAAGAGCGAGCCTGCTTGACGGTAAACTAAATATTTTGCCATGTTCCTTTCAAATGGATGATGATTCTATGACGTTCTACTGCTTAACACAATACTCATGAGTCCTAAAGGGAAGATATTTTGGAATTAAGCTGGAAAAATGGGTGAAAGGTTATTTTTAATGCAAACTCTAAAGGGACAGGCAAAAACACTTCAAAGAAATGTTTATCTGTTCTCTTTATGAACTGTATGCATGTATTCACGCATAAATACGTGAGCACTTAATGCAGGGAACCAAACGGAGTAGCTTCTGCCCGTCACGAAGCTCAAGTTTAGTGGAGGAGACAGAGCAAACAATAGGGCAGCTACTTTAAATTGGGTGGCCCTTGCCATCTGATGGATGAGAAGGCGCTTTCTATGCAAAGAGTAGAGGGGAGACTTTCAAATAGAGGGAATAACTGGCAAAAAGGTCTTCAGGCAGGACAAAAAGCTTCGTGTGTTCAAGGAATCAACAATCAGGTGAATGATAAGCCAGGTGGAAAGTGAAACACACAGGCAAAACCCATACTCAAGTGAGGCCTTTTGTGTTACATTATGGCAAAAGATTTTGGATTTTATTTTAAGTGCGGTGAGAATCACTGAAGAATTTTTAAGCAGAGAAGTAACATAACCTAATTTGTTTCAAAAGAACCCTTTGTTGCTGTATGAGGTACACTGGAGGAGGCAGAGGTGGAGATACCAAGCAGGCCAGTGAATGAATGTCTGAAGCTCAGACCTCAAGATGAAGGGGATACGGGACCAGGAGTTTCAATTAGATCTTAACTTGCCGCCGCACGACGATCTCCCTGTGGGAAGGGACTTGCATTTCTGAATTCCTTGTTGTCTGTTTTAAGTTGAGAGGTCCAGAGCATATTGCATGCTGACAGAAGTGACCCGACAGAAAACTCTGGAAGGTAAAGACACCAACTTCCTTGAGAAGCTTTGCTCATGTAGAGAGATTCACTTCGAGAGGAGAGGATGCCTCCTCCATTATATCAGGAGGAAAGGAGAAGATGGGAACAGACTGGTTGGTGTGCAACTTGGGGCGGGGGGCTTCACCTGTGCTGGGGTGAAGGCTGAGGCAAGGCCACTGCCTAGCAGTGGGTGAGCCCGCTGGGCACGCCCGAGAGGCGTGGGGCAAGCTGCGGCAGAGGGAGGGGAGCGGCCACTGGGGATAAAGCAGCCTGGCCACTGACAGATCAAGGTGCTCGCTGAGTGCCCCACATCAATGCTGAACTCTCCAAGGATAAGAGAATAAGGAGCAAGGTGTAAACATTCACAGTGATCGGACCTTCTTGAAAAATCCAATTACTTTTTTATTATAGATATGTAGGTAAATATACGATCATGGTATATTTACCACACTATCATGCTATCAAAAACTTTTTGAAAAATGATATTTTAGCCAGAATCCAAACATATTAGCAATATTGTGGTATTACTGTATAACCCAGGACTGCTGATCTTTACCTGCCACCAGACTGGGAGTCTGAGGGAAGAGATTTGTATTTTGGAATCCCCTGAGCAACAGCAGTTGCCTGTGAGTGCCTGGTTACCTGCTTAGAATTGATTCCAACCAGAAAAATAATTTCAAGTTGAAATAAAAAGAGTTACGAGAAGCTTCAGCTCTAAATCACTGGAAGAGACACATTTCTATTAACTGAAAGATACTGACTGACACTTACTTTATCAATTCTCGTCCTTCAGAACTAATAAAATATTCAACCAGCCACTGACAAGCATCAAAACTTTTTGAAAGTAATGCTTCAATAGTGGCAATCCATTCTTCAGTGTCAACCCTTTAAAAAAGCAAAGACAGCGATGTTAAGACAGCCCAGCAAATAACTCCATGGAGTGTCGCTCATTTTTTTTTATTTAAAAAAAAATTTTTTTGGGGGGTGGGGTGGAGGATAAGTTATGTACTCAATGACTGATGGACTAACATGGATAGTCAGTTCAAGCCCCATATCTGGATATGACTTTTCCAAATTTCTAAAGACATATAGCATTTACACCACAGTTCTTTTTCTGTTTTGTCCATCTTTCCTACTGAATTAGAAATACCTTAAAAACAGGAACCCATATTTTAATCATCTGGGTGTATTAGGTAGTTGCCTTCAACTACCTAAAACAATGTTTTGAATTTTTAAGTGTTTGAATTTATAAATTCAACTTATTTAATTAATGCCTTTTGTCACAACAGACTATCAAAATGTGCCACCTCTTACCTGAGTTTTTTCTTTGTCCGTAGATAAGTTTGAAAAAGGAACTGAATGGCAAGCTGTAAGCTCACCTTTGCCATGCAAGGATAGTACGGATGCTTTAATTTAGTCTACAAGAGAGGGAGAAAAAAGACAGGCTATTTTTCACTGAAGTTTTATAGATTATTATGCACTGTTACGGACTGAATAATGAGATATATATATATAAAATAAAGTTAAATACTAGTAAGAAAAATCCAGCCAGTTCATAATAGAAAATGTTGCAGTTAAATTTTAAAAAGATTAAGAAAAGATATCTCCTTCATTTCTTTTATGAAGCCTTCTCAAAACAGAGCCTTTAGACCACAGCGTGTTAATTAAGCTACCAACAGACTAAGAAAGTCTTCCCCTTACTGGCAAACTGTGATCATGGCGCTCAAGAAAAAGCAGCACTTAGAAGCTGATCTTGAGTCTGGTAACATCTGATTACGAATTTGGAATAATTAATCTCCTCATAGCCCAATATCCGTTTAGATCACCTATGGCTACTCTTAAATTTTTTATAAAATATTAACAAGAGCACTTAAAAAAGCCAGTAAGTAGAAACCCACACTCATTCACAATCTGCATTATACATTCTGAATACTGCCTGTATTTTAATATCACCCATTAAGTGACACATTGGTGGGAATTTTTTTTGGCATTTAATCTAAGTGCTAACAAGTGAGAGTGAGGGTGAGTCACTGAATGCTTTAGTGGAAAGATATTTAACTATGATCCTTTCTAATTTGTTTAGTAACAATCCAACTAGTACTTACAGCATTCAATGATGCTAAAGACAAAACAAAACTGAAATAATCACTACTGTACACATCTCTATTCTTCATAAACTTGAGGTTTTCATCTCTCACCATCTATAAAAGAAAATTGGTAATTATTTTTAAGAAACAGGGTAAATTATTCAGTATGGAGAAGACATTTTTACTGATATGTTAGGTAAAATGGGTTCATAAAAACACTTCTCTCAAGCCTTCAAATTTTTAAAAAGGAGAGAGGAAAAACTTTTCAAAGATAAGAAGTTGTAAAAAGGTGAATTATGATTCATTAAACCAAATTCTTCTGGGAAATTCAGGAAGACCACCACGTGAAGGACAACTGAATTCTAACCTGTTAATCTGAGTGGAAAGGGACAATCAGAGCTTTCCCAAGTACAGCCAGTCCCATGCTCTCTGTGTATCAGATGCTCAATTCTCTCTCTCTCTCTCTCTCAATCAAAGACTCCATATTTTTCTTAAATCTTTTGATTCTGGCTACTTAGCTTTTGATTACTTAGTGTATAAAGTCTGGACTGGGCGGTTGGACAGTCTGAATTTAAATCCTGGCTCTGTGACATTGGCAGATCATTTCTCTTTTCTAAGCCTTTTCCACTTTCCATCTGAGAAATGGGAATAAAACCTGGTACTCCACGAGAGTGTTTTAAGAATTAGGGATTTGTTTAAGCATGTAGCACAGAGTAGGTATTCAGTAACTAATGGTCATCACTGTTATATTAGTTTTACCCAAAGGTTATGAACCTTAACTTATTTTTCTCTCCAGATTCAATAAATTAATTTCAGCAATGTGTTTCTGCACTGCCCACTCCCTCCCTCCTGTTTTTTTCTTTTTTAAGATGTTGGGGGTAGGAGTTTATTAATTAATTTATTTTTGCTGTGTTGGGTCTTCATTTCTGTGTGAGGGCTTTCTCTAGTTGTGGCAAGCGGGGGCCACTCTTCATCACGGTGCGCGGGCCTCTCACTATCGCAGCCTCTCTTGTTGCAGAGCACAGGCTCCAGACGCGCAGGCTCAGTAGTTGTGGCTCACGGGCCTAGTTGCTCCGCGGCATGTGGGATCCCCCCAGACCAGGGCTCGAACCCGTGTCCCCTGCATTAGCAGGCAGATTCTCAACCACTGCACCACCAGGAAAGCCCCCCTACCCCTTGTTTATGTGGGGCATCACACAGCAGGTCAGTGACAGCCCTGGCCAATCTTGAGTCTGTTGCCACCTCTGTGACAAGGTGGGTCAGAAGACGTGGCGCTAGAGGTACAACTACGTCCACAAGAAGGCTGGCAGGAGTAGTTCTGGACCCATGAGACAGATTTTGACATTTATCTGGATTTTATCCCTTAGAACTTTTTTTTTTGTTTTTTTGTGGTACGCGGGCCTCTCACTGTTGTGGCCCCTCCCATTGCGGAGCACAGGCTCCGGACGCGAAGGCTCAGCGGCCATGGCTCACGGGCCCAGCCGCTCCGTGGCATGTGGGATCTTCCCGGACCAGGGCAAGAACCCGTGTCCCCTGCATCGGCAGGCGGACTCTCAACCACTGCACCACCAGGGAAGCCCCCTTAGAACTTTATAATTTATACAGCTCTTACCTGGTATATGCGCACAGGCATCTTCTCCACAAATAGTCCTTTCTTCTCACCCTTTTTAACCAGCTTGGTTAGAATAGAGAGCCGGTCATTGTTAGGCCTATGGGGCCGAGGAGATGACTGAGGTGAAATTTCTGGTGAAGATGGTGCTGACCTAAGAGATGGAATCAGAAAAGTGTTTGTCTAGAATAAAATAGCTATTGTTTTAGTAGTTTGCTACAACCGGATAAACTTAACATAAACAGGGTATTAGACTTAAACTGTATACTTTCCTGATCTAATGTATTAAAATGCAAATTCACAGAAAACAGGACCTTTAAACAAACTTTTCAGAGAGTGCTGGTATAGTATTTATTGGGTTGGCCAAAAGGTTGGTTCGTTTTTTTTCTGTAAGATGGCTCTAGTAGCACTTGGTTGTCTTTAACTTCATTCAGAACAATTTTATTAGACTGTATGTGACAGCTGTCAGATCAGAGTGCATTAAAAAAAAGACTTATCAAAATTGGTGAAAATTTTTGTGTAGCCATTTTAATATTTAAGATGGAAGAAAAAAAGCAACATTTTTGGCAAATTATGCTTTATTATTTCAAGAAAGGTAAAAAAAGCAACTGAAATGCAAAAAAAAGATGTGTGCAGTGTATGGAGAAGGTGCTGTGACTGATCGAACATGTCAAAAGTGGTTTGTAAAGTCTCAGGCTGGAAATTTCTCGCTGGATGATGCTCCACAGTTGGGGAGACCAGCTGAAGTTGACAGCAATCCAATCGAGACATTAATTGAAAACAATCAACATTCTACCACGCGGGAGACAGCCGACATGCTCAAAATATCCAAATCAAGCGTTGAAAATCATTTGCACCAGCTGGGTTATGTGAATTGCTTTGATGTTTGGGTTCCACGTAAGTTAAGCGAAAAAAAAACCTCCTTGACCATATTTCCACATGCGATTCTCTACTTAAACGTAATGAAAACGTTACGTTTTTAAAACAAATTGACGGGTGATGAAAAGTGGATACTGTTCAATAATGTGGAACAGAAGAGGTCCCGGGGCGAGCGAAATGAACCACTACCAACCACACCAAAGGATGGTCTTCATCCAAAGAAGGTGATGTTGTGTATATGGTGGGATTGGAAGGGAGTCCTCTATTATGAGCTCCTTCAGAAAAACCAAACGATTAATTCCAACAAATACTGCTCCCAATTAGACCAACTAAAAGCAGCACTCGACAAAAAGCATCCAGAATTAGCCAACATAAAACGCATAATCTTCCATCAGGATAACACAAGGCTGCATGTTTCTTTGATGACCAGGCAAAAACTGCTACAGCTTGGCTGGGAAGTTTTGATTCATCTGCCGTATTCACCAGGCTTTGCAACTTTGGATTTCTATTTATTTCGGTCTTTACGAAATTCTTTTAATGGAAAAAACGTCAATTCCCTGGAAGACTGTAAAAGGCACCTGGAACAGTTCTTTTCTCAAAAAGATAAAAAGTTTTGGGAAGATGGAATTATGAATTTGCCTGAAAAATGGCAGAAGATAGTGGAACAAAAGGGTGAATACATTATTCAATAAAGTTCTTGGTGAAAATAAAAAATGTGTCTTTTATTTTTACTTAAAAACTGAAGGCACTTTTTGGCCAACCCAAAACTATGCTCTGGACATAAAGTGTACTCAATAAATGAGATTTTTAAAAAAATCTCAATTCTAGAATGAAATAATTTCTATGCATGTTTCTGAAAACAAAATAACTTCTTGCCAAGGAAATAATGACCAGGTAGCAGCAAGAAGAAAGAAAAGGGGTAGAGAGATTTACTTATTTTCTTTTTAGAATTTCTCTCTAGCTTAGCTAATTACCCTTAAATCCCAAACAGCATACTCTGAAGATCACGGTATCACCTACTGCAATCACACAGCAAATTACACAGAGGAGAAACTCACAGAGAGAGGTCCTCAGCTTCCTGCCGCACAACGCTGACTCGACTTTTCTTTGGTAACACAGGGGAGTTCTGATCAGACACCCTTTGGTAGAAGAGCATATAGGCGTTCCAGTATCTTCGGCGTACATCAGTATATGGGTTCGCTTCATAATGAGACAATAAGAAAAATCTCTTTGTAAATAAAAAAGGTGTTGTTTTTTTTTTTTTTTGTCTTGACAATCTATAACAAAGGACCCACAAATCCAGCCAAGTAATTACTTACTAAATTTGTTAAATGGAAAGCGTTAAGTGAAGTGTGTGTCTTTTTAGAGCACTGCTTAAAATCACTCTGAAGGTGATGCAGAGGGGCAGGGAGTAAGGAGTTGTATGGTAGCAGAGTAGGGGAAAGAAGGTAAACATTCCGAGGCATGTGGAAATTTAATCAAAAGGCAAGTAACATTTAAAAATAAGGGCTTCCCTGGTGGCGCAGTGGTTGAGAGTCCACCTGCCGATGCAGGGAACACGGGTTCGTGCCCCGGTCCGGGAAGATCCCACATGACGCGGAGCGGCTGGGCCCGTGAGCCATGGCTGCTGAGCCTGCGCGTCCGGAGCCTGTGCTCCGCAACAGGAGAGGCCACAGCAGTGAGAGACCCGCGTACCGCCAAAAAAATAAATAAATAAATAAAAAAATAAATAAATAAATAAATAAAAATAAGTTCTGTGGCATAGGATGGGATTATAATTGGCCTCACTTAACCATTTCTGCATAGAAGAGCCAAATTCAGGTAAATCTTGGCAATGACACTACGTTCAGCTAATAAAGGTTACTACCATTAGATGCATGACTACCATGGTCTGGTGTCAAAATATAACATTGTGGATCTCATACAGGTGGAAAATTTTAAATGCCCCTAGGGTATTTCAAAATCAGGTTTCAAAAATGTCAAGGTCTCTGAAAAATATTTCTTCTTCAAATAGCGAATTCTGATGGGATTCTGTGATGTACTTTTCCTTATATTTTTTTCTTCTGGGGGTATAGTTGTGGAAAGATTCCTTTACCACACTGCATAACAAATAAGGTTTTAAAAACACAGGTGCTAGAAATGTCTTCTCCATTAATCACACCTCTACATAAGTGAAAAGGAAATTTGAAAATTTTAGTGGACTACTTACTTCTGAAACTATTTTTAAGGTTGAAATTCTTTCAAGTTGTTCTTTAAAATTCATTTCTTCCATTTAACTCACCCCCCATCCCAGGGCTGTTGTAAGGAATTCTTTAAAAAGAATTCTGTAAGCAGCTTGAACCTTTTCACCCTGGCTACAAAGGAGTTCGTGGATCTACATGGCTAGAGCAGTAGTATGTAAAAAAAAAATAAAATCTTTTCTATTTTTATATAAAAAATACTGCTTCCAATTTGATAGAAAACTATAAATTAAGAAAATAAAACTAATGGAAAATATACATTTGCAAATACTTACTTTGATCATAAACTTTTGGTCTATATTCTCCTCCAAAGCATTCGTACTCTAGGGTCTCATCATTTAGGTCAAATTCTTCTATAACTGTGTCATTAAATTTATACCACTTTCCTTTTCCACATCCCCTAGAGCACAGATTTGATAAAACAAATATTATGAAGTTACAAGTCAAACATCCCCATCCCCAGCATTTATCTCTATGTATTGTCTACAAATACAGCAGGTAATTACCATTTGAAAACACCTAAGAAAAATATAGCAACAGTTACTTCAATTTCTTAAACAACTTTTCAAATTGAAGGGGTAAAACAATTGCAACAAGTTTTAAAAATCCAATATGAAATAAGATCAAAGAACAATGTGAAAGCTTCTTTGCACTGTAATGATAAGTGTGGATGACAAAGTAGGGCAGGGAGAGCAGAGGGGAGATACGGGGGGGGGGCAG
>NW_006798890.1:1035836-1041212 GCF_000442215.2 Lipotes vexillifer | reverse complement strand
AAAGAGGGGGGGGGGGCAGGGGGAGTGGAGGAGGGATACGGGAGGGCAGAGAATGCATAGAAAAGACACAGGAGGATAGGGGTAGCAGAGGAGAGGTACAGCAGGGCAGGGGGAGCAGAGGAGGGACATAGTAAAGCAGGGCGAGTAGAGGAGAGGTACAGCAGGGCAGGGAACAGAGAGACTACTGGAAGGGTGGAGTGAGGGAGCGGTAGGAGAACCCCTTACCGCCTGTCCTTGATGAAGGAATAGTAGTGGCCTGCATGTGCCTGCCCACTATGTACAATGACGCCGACAAGTTCGTAGTTTTCTGTAAGGGCAACTTTTTTTCGTGGAGATCCTCCACCTCCCTGATCCATATTTCGCCCGTTTTCACCAACTTCCGAAGATGAATCTTGGCGAGCCATTCCTGAAACTGTGTAAGGCTCCATGTTTAGCATCCAGGGAAACTATTTAAAAAGCAAAAAGAGCACATTGATGTTGGTTAGTAATATATAGGGCCACACCCAGTTAAGTCTGTACAGAGAAGAGGGATGTGTTTTCCTAATTTAAGCTATAGGACTACCCTCCAATTCAAGTACACAATTCCAGAATGGCTCACAAGTCTAGGAAGGTTTAAGCAGTCTCTTGCTTGAGCATTAAGGAAAGGATTTCACTTCACAGCTGTCACTAGGATGCCTTCTAGAAATGAGGGTTACTGTCTAGAGATCTGCCGGTACCACTAGCAGCAGCTGCTTAAGACGAGGGGCTGTGCACTTCTCAGAATGCTGAGACCACAGCCTTTCACATTTTAGATGAAATTTGAAAATATAAAAAGGAAACAATAAAGGGAGTACAGTAATAATGGTTATTAAAAAACCAAGGAAAAAAAAATAAGTTACCCTTATCTGTTCGTCATATTTAATGGAGCGTCCACTCTCCCAGTCAAATCCAAATCTCATCAGGTGGATGACCAAGACACTAGGTAACGACTTAATACAGGTCCTTTTCACTGTTGTTCTCTAAAGGGAAGCAAAACCCAATTATCTCCATGGAGACAATAAAATAACAAAGTAATTAATATGAAGGTCACAGATTTCTACAGGGCTTTCCCATCTCTGTGAACACAAGTCATGACACAATTTAATGGCAGTAACAATAGGAGCTTAATACTGATCTGACATAAAACATAAAGACGAAGTCCATGAATAACCAATTAATCTTGTGTTTTGCAAAGGGCAAATGTAATACCTTTTCTTTACACTTTTCACAGTAATATGCATTACTTCCCTCGAGAACTTCTCCTCTAACAAACTGGTCCAAAGAAATTTCCAAACTCTGACAGGAAGTAACTCCTAGATTGAGAGCCATGAAAGCTTCCTCGCGCTCATATCTGCTTAGGAAATAACAGAAACACCATATCAGCAATGGAATTTAAAAATCTTGAAATTACCACAATACTTGAGATTGAACACAGAACTACTGATACATTCCTAATCACTATAATTAACACACACCTTCTCATCCTTCTACAAGTATATACTAAATAAAAATGCCAATTTTTGACCACTTAGAATTGCTTAAAATTAAGAATTTCAACAAAGAAATTTTAGAAATGGAAATTAATTCCCTGGAAATTTCCCCAAAGAAATTTAATTCAATAAACATTTATAGATCCATTAGGAGATATATGTGCAAACCGCTCAATGAATAAAAAATTTACAACATTCTAGAAGAATCATTTAAAAATGATGGTGATTATTTTCTGATGTCAGTGTTATCTTCACTAACCTGTGAGGACAGTCTTTACAGATCTTCTGATCAGAATAGATGCCCTGAAAAGTATTCTTAAAAATTTGGTCTCTCCCCATTTTCTGTTGAAATAAAAAGTTAAAATTTTAGTTGATGCCTCTAGAACTTTTAGGTTGTTTATACAGAATTTTACTTAGACCTGAGCTAAAGCATAGATTTTAATTTAACCAACAAAATAAAACAAGTCAGCTTGGTAGTTTAAGCTGGGAACTAACGAAAGAATTATAACTCATGAGACCCGCTGCCAGAGTAATGCAAATGATGAGAAAAGGAAGAGGAGAGCCGTCAGCCACACTGATGACAGGATTCAGAAGGATTCAGATGATCCATGATGATCCCGAATCTTTCTCCCCTTGCCACAATTACCAAGCTAGGAGTAACTCTCCACGATCTTTTCTTTTTTCTTGTGGATAGAATGCTACAAATTTATGTTATTTTTATTTAATTTATTTTTTTGGCTGCGCTGTGCAGGTTTCGGGATCTTAGTTCCCCAACCAGGGATCGAACCCGTGCCCCCTGCAGTGGAAGTGTGAAGTCCTAACCACTGGACTGCCAGGGAAGTCCCTATAGGTTATTATTATTATTTTTCCCAGTTGCGCCGGGTCTTAGTTGTGGCAGGTGGGCTCCTTAGTTGTGGCTCACTGGCTCCTTAGTTGCGGATCGCCGGCTCCTTAGTTGTGGCATGCTAACTCTTAGTGGCAGCATGCATGTGGGATCTAGTTCCCAGACCAGGGATTGAACCCGTGCCCCCTGCAGCAGAAGTGTGGAGTCCTAACCACTGGACCACGAGGGAAGTCCCTATGAGTTATTTTTTAAAAAAGAAATGGATAACCTGTGCCTACTGAGAGGAGAGGCAAATGCTGGCAGTGATGGGAGGTTGTCTGTATCTCAGAAGACAATATCACTTAGGAAGTTTGTGACACATTTTCCTGGGTAGAGGTAGAAAGCTTTGGGTCGCACAACCACAGACAACTTTTGAACCTGGTCCTTTTGTACCCTTTGACAAAGCAAAACAGCTCTGCATGGGGCCATCAGTTCACCGGTGACAGCAGCACTCCTCTGAGGCCAGGTTACTTCAATGCAGACACAGAGCGTGTAGCCACAAATGGTTATCATTATGGGGTATAGGTTAAGAGTTACATACTTTATCAAGTGTCAGATGAGTTAAGAAGAAAATAAATCTATAATCTACAGTGTTCTGTATATGTTTTGATATTCAAACCCAGAAGAAATGAATTACTGTTGTGGTATTAAAGACGATCACTTTCTGATTTGTCAGTTTCATAGTAATCCCAAATCCTAAACCACTGCTCTCATGTTATAGAGTTTGAGGGAGTTAGAGGGAAAATGAAACTTTTTCTACCTTGAGATATTCATCCATCTGATCGATGAGACTGGTGAAGAATTCATATGCATCCTGTTGTTCTCTCACATAAAGTTCTTTGTTCCACATCTTGAAAATCTATGTAACAAGAATTAAATATGTTGTTACGGGAAAAGTAGCAATTTCTGAATATGGTAGAAAAGGAAAATGAAAGAGTCCTTAAATGCTTCTAAAAACCAAGTTTACTATTAGGGTATAAAAGTTTTTACTGACGTGAGATTGGCTTGCATTCAGCCATCTAAGTTTTTCCTTGGTCCCTTTATACCAAGTCTATGAAACCACAGAGGGTGAGATCTAAGGCCAGGGAACAGAGTTTCTCTCTTAGAAACTAACCAACCTATAGGGGAAAATGTAAGGTAAAACATAGTAAAGCAATGTTTTAGAAGAATGGTCTTTATTTAGAGGTATTAGTGAAACTGGCATAAATTCACAGGAATGATTTGAACAAATATTTCAAACAGCTAAACAAGAATAATGGGAAACAGTCAAAACATTTAAGATTAGCAAAACCCTAGAAATTATAAATGACTATTCTCAACATTCTAATCACTTGACTCAAGCTCCAATGCCAATAAGAATGGTACAGACATTTCTTTTATAGGTTCTTGGCAATGGGATTAGTCTAGAGTCAATAAACAAGACACTAGAGAAAGAATGCAGCCACACTCCAAATACCTAACACCCTTCAATCTACAGAGTTACTGGGTAAAATACCTTCCAGAAGTTCTCAGGTACATAGTACTGCAGCTTGCTTTCCATCAAATGCCCAAAGAGAGACTGCACTTGGTAGAATACACTATCGTCTGGATTGTCCGTGTCATCATCCACTGAAAGTAATGACTAAAAAGAAATGAACTGTATTAAATTAGAAATATTCAACTGCTTCCAGAAATCTTGACTTCTGTATGTGTGAGTACCCACTGCTCCTTCAGAATGGTACGTATGTTTGTATATGGCTGTAACTCTGCATATGTTTAGCTTCAACGCTTCCTAGCTGGTGTAATCGTGAATAAATCATCTCTTTGAGCTTCTGTTCGATTATGAAAAACTGGAACTAGTAATGCCAGGATCTCTATAAGAAATAAGTGTGACATGATGACACATAGAATATTATCAAAACTATTTCATAGCTTTGCTATATCACAAGCTACTAACAGATTATTACAGAATGCTAACGATAGAGTCTCAGTATGTCTAAAATACCAAAAGTGTTAGTAGCTTTATGGAATACAATTTGGGGAGTTCAAAAATCACATTAAGTCAAATCCATCTGTCAAACAGGCAGCATATTACCTCAGCAGATATACAAAAATATGTGACTATGAACAATGTCGTCTATACAGATTTCAGAAGCTACTAGAGAATCTCTAATTATGTCCAGTTTAGTAAACCCCAAAATGCAATATATGAATATGGAACAGTTCTCAGGCAATGTACACATACATCATTTAAGATACTAAACAGGAAAGAGGAAGAAAATCACCTCCGGGAGACCAGGTTGCATATACAGCTGCTGGAAGACTGCATTCATGTAACATGTAGCGCCACCATTCCTCAGTCCCACAAACCCTGAGCTGGACCTGCTATCCACTGGGGGAAGGTACTAAGAAAGAGAGGAGCAGAAATAGAGAGAGAGAATTAGTATCTCTGACACCAGCACATTTCCTTACAGCTTTATGAGATGTCTGAGAGGAAAAGAGAGATACAGATTTATCCATTCAGTGTGTTACGAGTTATGGTAGCAAACCTATGTTCATGAAGTACCTCTGCAGATGCAATACAAATCTAAAACTACTATCTCAATGTTTCCTTTTAGTTCCTAAAGTACCTCACATATATACGAAGCATGTATCTATACATCCACTATGTAGTCTTGCATTTAGTCACTTGATTATCATTCGACAAACATTTCTTAAGAGCACAATGTGCCAGGCATTGTGCCAGGGACATGAGAGAGAGCAGAAATGTATTTAGTGCTTGATCTCAAGGAGCTTACATTATAGTACAGTATACATTAATTAAAAATACTGATATATATTTACAAACTGAGGTAGTAATCTGAAAAGTAGGAAGGGTTCTATGAAGTGCTTACTATAAGAATCCTAACCTCAAGGAAGGCTCATATTCCTTCCCTTCCTTTTTTTTTTTTTTTTTTTTTTTTTTTTTTTTTTTGCGGGTTTGGGGGCCCTCCTTCTTTGGCCCCT
>NW_006798890.1:1031010-1035820 GCF_000442215.2 Lipotes vexillifer | reverse complement strand
TATGTGGGTCTCTCACTGTTGTGGCCTCTCCCGTTGAGGAGCACAGGCTCCGGATGCACAGGCTCAGCGGCCATGGCTCACGGGCCCAGCCGCTCCGCGGCATGTGGGATCCTCCCGGACCGGGGCACGAACCCGCGGTCCCCTGCATCGGCAGGCGGACTCTCAACCACTGTGCCACCAGGGAAGCCCCTTCCCTTCCTTTTTTGAGAAGGTAACATTCTTCTATTGAACTTCCTCTAATAAGCATGCCATTAAATAAGTATGTAAACACCCTAGCATTTCACTTAAGGATGATCTGTAACAATGTAGATTCCAGGACAGTATTTTTCTAGGTAGAAATCATCTAGAAAAGGCATCTTGGATACAAGTTCAACATGGCACTTCAATGGATATTGTAATGACACACTCTGAAATGCTATTACAGCAGAATCTTGGTTCTAATCCTATGACCAGAATCATGGTACCTGAATACATCAAGTACATGTAACCATGTAATAACCAATTGACAAAACCCTGGAGGTCTTCTGAACTGAAAGGAATTGCTAAATATCACATACTTTTCATTAACATTCAACATGCACTTAGAGCAGGGTGATTTCTAAGATCTAATTAACAGTGTAATTTATTTGTAGTCCAAAGCACAGACTAAAAAAAAAAGTTATAAAATAAGAAAAACTGGTCCATAACAGTGCTAAAATGTAAGTATTTATATGACAAATATTTTCACTATGCTGATATAATCCCTGACTTTATTAAAATAAGACTGTCATTTTAATCTGATTATTAAATAAATGCATATAAAACTTAAAGCATAGCATAAAGTAAGCATTATAAACTAAACAGTTCATATCAAAACAGTTCCCAATTTACGCATTCACATTCCACTTTGCAAGTGCTCTTTCCTCTACTTAGAACACCTGTTCTCACTTCTTTTCCTGCCTAACTTGTATGTTCCACAGTACTCAGCTCAGGCATCCAAAGGGATGAGACTGCCTCTTTATGATGGTAGTGGAGAATGCTTTAAAAGTGTCCTCCCACTCCTGGTCTGGTATTCCAGGGCATCTGCAGCTCGCTTCCCTCTTGCAGATCCCGACATATACAAAGCTGTCCATGGCTTCTCATGTATGGAATGACCTTCCCACCTTGCTTCAATTGGCTCATCACTCTTAAGGGCTCTATTTTAAATTCCATCATTTCTAAGAAGCTTTCTAAAACACCACCATCTGGGGTTGAAGTGCCTCTCTGTTAGTAGAGCATTTAGGACATACCTCAATCCTAGTGCTGGGTTCTATCTTCATTTCTGAGCTCCAAAAGCCAACAACACCTTAGCACATGGTAAACTCAATAAATCTTAGTTGAATTTAAGTGAACATAGACTACACTGTGACAGAACCAATGTTTTCTGGAATTTGTAGCTCTAGTGCCTGGCACTGTGCCATGCATAGTTCCTCAAAAAATAGATTGAAATGCTACTTTTTACTGAGAGTAATTATCAACTGACTTGAAAATCTCTCCTCTTTTTTATTTTTAATCAAAAGGGTACCATTTAGTAATATATTAGTGTATTAGTGTAATACACTATAGATTATAGTTGATTTGAGTACGTGAATTTGATAAGCAAAAGAATAACACTGACTTTCTTTGTGACTAGGATAATTCAAACATAGTTCTAAAATACTACGTTTAAGAGAGCATTCTAAAAAAAATTAAGTGCATCGAGGTCTAGAAAACTTACATCAAACTCCTTGGTAAGAGCAGGATCAGGTTGATGATGCATAGAAAGTAGTTCTTTTGTAATAATTTGAAGATTTGAAGGTGAGCTATCAGCCAGCATTACAAGGACTTCGTAGGCTGCCAATCGGCTATTCACTGTACTACATCTAAAAACAAACGACACAAGTCAATTTCAACAGTGAATACTTTACTTAAGTCGCTCATTAAACTAAATCAACATTTGAAATGAAAATATAAGAGCTGCAATTCCTAAAACAGGGTTAAGTCAGGTCTGATGGCACAACCTAGTAATCTAGTGGGAGGTGCTGACTTAACAAAGGAAGAGACCATGAATACAGGAGGGATGATTATGGTTTAGAGCTAAGTATCTTCTTGGCCTGATGATAAACTAGCAAATCTTTCAATTATGACTCCAGATTATTATCTAAGGGATGGATCAGCAAGAATAGAGAATAGGGAGTCTGAAAACTTTACCAAAAACACAACATGGAAATAACTATCTTTCAATTAAAGTAGGTAGAAAGAAAGGTTTTTGTAGATACTGCCCTGAAATTCAAATATCTACATGGCAGAAAGCTATACAAATCAGAATAGATGCCCATAAACATTTGCTGTGCACCTGCAGATAAAAAATTCTTCAAGGACACTAATCAACTTTCTGTCTATGAAAATGTGGAGACAGAAATAGTTTGCCAAGTCAATTTGTTTCAAGTGACAACGAGAGATAACTAGCAAGCATTCTGCAGGAAACCAAAGGCTTCTTTACTGCTCACCTTTAGTAGAAATCATTTAGGGGATGGACAGTAATTTCTCACAGTCACCTAAGCCAACCTTGCATTTGTTAGGAGATCACAGGTTAGGAAGGATACACAGAAAAGAGGACATCCAACCTTTGAGAGAAACACTTATGGAGTGGAGTGTGGGAGATGTGTTTAAGAGGGGGTTGAAGGGCATGGAGATCAGAACTGCATCAGGCACTGAGGACAAGAGCCATGGAGATGGCGCTGTCCTTTGCTTCTTACCTGCATTTCTGGGTTGCAAGGGACAGGTAAAGAATGAATAGAAGGTACCATATATACAGGTTAAACATCAAGAAGTTCTTTTGTTGGTGTGATATAAGAATAGCATTACTTGTGAAAAGACTTTCTGTGTATTTTAAATCTCTTTCTGGCTTTCGTGTTTAGGTGGGAAAAGGCTGGGAGTCACTGTGATAAATCAACACCATTCAGTACACTGGATGAAACAAGATGTTTCCTTTTCTATTCAAGGCACTGTATATGAGTAAAAAAAAAAACCAAAACTCCTCGTTGATGGATGTATTACTTTTAATAATTACAAATGGAAGAATTCATGAAAAAAATTTCAGTAAAACTGCTGAAAATTTATTTTCTCTGTTCACTGAAAACTGAAATACTCACGTGTTTCTACTGCTTTAATAAAAGACTTCCGCAGAGCTAGCACCAAATCTTCCAGAATAAGACTGGGGCAGAGGTAAGGATGGGAGTGACAGTGTGAGGGACACCCCAAGAGTTTTAATGAAGGTTTATTACCTAAAACAGATTTTGCTAATAAGGAGTCTCTAGATAGAGAAATATTCATACATGGTAAGATACCTCTTAAGATTCCATAAAATACTGCTTATTATGCCTTGCCCATTTCAATAACCCCTGAAATTGTATGGGAATTTTTTTCACTGGTTAAATACCAAATCCTCAGTTTCTTCAGGATTACTCAATTAACTCTGGTTTTCGTGAGAAAAGAATGAGGTTACGTTAGATTCAGAGTAAACAAGATGGCAGCTTGTAGCTGCCTCTTCCTATTTCTAAGAATACAAACATCACCCACGAAGGGTCAACATTACAAAAGATCTTTCAACTTTCTACCCATAAAACTAATATAAAATTTGACTCTAAAATTACCACCGTAATAAATCACTAGCAGTTTTAATTATAAGGACACAGTCAATACTCAGCAAATGACAAGGTTCATGCACTAAAGCACCTACGCTTTTCTCCTAGCAGAAAGAAACCCTCAAGACTCAGAGCCTATTTATCTTTCCTTTGGAAGCAATTCTTACAACCTCAGTTTCTCCTGGAATTTGTTACTGACCAAGTTAACCACATTATTACTTATTCTTCCATCTTGATGATAATAATAGTGCCAGCTCAGCAATTACTATGTGCCAGGCAGGCTTTATCCTAAGCCCCCTTACATGCATTTCTTTATACAGTGGATAATGTCTTACAAGCTACACACACAAGATGAAAGACAAACTCCAAGTTAAGAACATCTTTTTTGGACTAAAGTTTCGAATTAGAATTTTTACCAAAACTGAACACAACGTGCATTTTCCATACTTTGGATGAAAGTCCTGTTGACTGATGGCGGCACTGCCAGCTGGAGAATGACTATTTAAAATAATCCTAGAAGCTCGGAAAAGGAAGTCATCTAACAATGGTTTAATGAGTGATGAACCTGGAATAGAGCATAATATTCATGTTGAGGATGAACACATATTTTAATTCAAAGATCTTGTCTTGCACTTTCATATCAGAGCAGCAAAGGCACCTGGGGCCACCCAAAGGCAAGGCATTCAATTTAACTTGCTCATTTTTTGAGCTCTTATAATACATGGCAAAGATCTGTGGGGCAGAGGAGTGGGGATGGGTGGGAGAGTCGGGACAGGATGCAAAGATAGATAAGTGAAGGAACCTTCCTTTATGAGCTTACGATAGAGTGAAAGGAGTTAAGCTTTCACTTTAGAAACACAAATGCCAAGAACATCACAAGGCAGATGGTTTGAGTGAATAATTAACTTTTACTTTGGGCATAGGGGAATCCAAATAAAAGTTTTTAAAACTTTAAAAATCTTTAGGTAAAAATGATGTGCCTGGGCTTCCCTGGTGGCGCAGTGGTTGAGAGTCCGCCTGCCGATGCAGGGGACGCGGGTTCGTGCCCCGGTCCAGGAGGATCCCACGTGCCGCGGAGAGCTGGGCCCGTGAGCCATGGCTGCTGAGCCTGCGCGTCCGGAGCCTGTGCTCCGCAATGGGAGAGGCCACAACAGTGAGAGGCCCGC
>NW_006798890.1:972826-1030306 GCF_000442215.2 Lipotes vexillifer | reverse complement strand
AGACCAAAAAAAAAAAAAAAAAAAAAAAAATGATGTGCCCATCTCACCCTGGTTTAGAATCACTCTTTTCTATGTATCCCCAATAGCCAAGAAGATTTTTATAGAACTCAGTTTGTGTGATAAAAGTGATAATTAACATTTTGATTTGTCTTCTGAATATAATTTATAATACCAAATATGGTTTTACAAATTATATGTGTATCCCACCATCCAGGGGTGGTGGTTGGGGGCTGCCTCTCCAGACAAGAATTATCCTTAAAAGAGGTAAGACATACAACGGACTGTATTTTATGAAGTATGTAACAGTAAAAAGAGAAGAGAAAAACCTACTTTGATTTATAATTTTTATTTGTTACTAAGTTATGTGAGCCAACTATTTTGAACGCTATAAAATTCTCTATATGGTTTAATGACACAGATAAAATACACCTTAAATTTGTTAGCCACTAAAATTCCAGACAATACCCTACTGTCTGAGGGTCAATTTTCTATGGAACATTTAGCACCTATCTTATTTTCCCAATTTCACACAACACTATGGCAATAACTGAGAACTGAGGTACTCTGTCACATGATAAGATGAAGTAATAATTACCAAGCATTTCCTTTTCTGCCCCACAGAGTGAAAGAAGGGTCTTGATGAGCCGTAAGTGTCCTGCCAATAAGATGTTATCTGCTTCACTGGTCTCACATTCAGCTGTGCGATTAGGTTCAAAGTTATCCAGCCAAGTAATCTCATCTTCAAGCATGGTAGCTGGGCTGATTCTTAACTGCTCCATTTCTGAAGCTAAGATGGAAAAACAAAACAAAACGACCTCTCATCCTGAAGAAAGAAGGATTTCTTTTCATGGAGTCAAAACCCTGAATTAAAGTAAGCAGAGACAAGTCTCAACCTTCTACTTCACAGATTAAAAAAACTGTCATTAATGAACAGCAGCTGCCCACAGGACTACGGAGGCTCACACACATGTCCGTTCCTTCCCTCCCTCCCTCCCTCTGTCACAAATCGAACAGTACTGAGTGTCTCCTCTGTGCAGGTCACGGTGCTGACGCTGGGGGTACAAGATGAAAGGGACACTCCTTGTTCCGAAGAAGCTCCTGTTTGGTGGCGTCAGCAGATGTCCCAGGGAAGAAACCCTTCTAGAGAAGGAAGGGCTCGAGGGGTGAGAGGAGAGCCATCACTCCCACTGTGTTACCTATGCCAAGGGAGGGGGGAGCCCTGTGAGGGAGAGAGGGGTCCGCAGTGCAGCAGCAGAATCCATGTTTCCAGATGATGAGCCAACCTCCAGACAACCACTCTTTGGTATTAAGTATTCCACTTTCCCCTCCAAACAAGGATTGAGAACAAGATTCCATGTTGGAAGCGGGGGTTAGGGAGGACAGCAGGAGTAATCATGCTCTCTTCCCACTGCACTGCAGGCACAGGCAGGCAAGGCCCCACAGAGTGAGGTGGAAAGAAAGGGATACTTCAGGCGACACTGTGCGTCCTTGTCTCCTCACTTACGAAATGGGGCTAACACCTATGCTGCAGGGTACTGTGTATACAGTGTCCAGTATAGGCACTGGCAAAAAAAGGCAAATAAACGTTTCAAGACGTATTCCCTCCCTGCCCTCAACATCCCATTAAGGGATCTTGGATCCCTTACTTATGGCTCAATGGCACAGCAAAGGCCTACACTAATAACTTGTTCATGCAGTCTGAGGATGTATGTGTCTCATACAACTCATGAGTCCAGTTCTCAAGCAGCAAAGCAGAATACCCTCTCAAAGTCCAAGCCAGAGAACAAACCTTCGCTGGCTGCTGCCCAAATTAACACTGAAAGCCTAGTTGAAAAATGCAGTACTAGGCTAGGCTGTTAGATGGACATGTAGTCCATCCACTTCTCTAGATAGTACAGGTCTTATCCTTGAATCAAGACACATAGACTATATCATCTCAGGCTCCAACAAAACTAATTTCACTGCCCTGCTCAGAGCACCATGTCCTCAGCTTTTGAGAGACACTTATGAAACCCAGGAAGGCATCTGCCTTAGAGATGCTGCTGAGGCTTCTTAGTCACTCTGTCTTTATGTGTCCATTACATGAAGACCTTTGTGTAAAGTTTCTTTTAGGTTTGAGTGCTGGGGAAAAGATCTGTTTCTTTTGAGAAACCATTCTGTTTCTTCCTCTAGGGTATCGAGAACAAATAAACAAATGAGGTTTCCTTTTTACCTTCGTCCTCCTCAAAACCTAATTCTGACTGTGTGGGGCTTTTCAGCCTGCACATACACAAAGTTTGTTTGTTTGTTTGTTTTTTTTAACCTCCTGGTCTTGACATTCTTTTCCAATTAACATTTTTGTTGATCCTGACTTTCATTTTATTTCCTATAGGCAGAAGCAAATCTTTCCTATAAGCTTTGTGTAAAGAACAAGGAATAAACTCTTGACTGGAACAACTGAAATTTGCATAGAGGACTCCAACAAACCTTTGCATTATATAAGTGTAAGTACAGATGATTAAAATCTAAACACTCTAACAAAAGAGTTTGTAACAATGATATTGCAAACACCTAACACTAAACAATTACCTGACTTCTATCACTCACTTCTATTACTGTCAGCATATCTCAACAGATTTCCTCTTTCCTTCAAACCTTCAAAACTGTCAGAATTGACTATAACAGAAAGACTCTTCTTAATAGTTCTGTATCAGTGTAATTAAAATATGAGCCTTTGACAATTTTTAAAATCAACACATCTTCTAACACATTAATGGTTGGGTATATATAATAGCAGAAGAGATAACTGGTACATGGGCTTACATGCTATTTCCAAGAAAATAAAATTCAACTTCAAACAATAATTTTAATGTTATTTATATCTGAGATACTTTAAGTCAGATTTAGAAATGTCTGTCTTCCTTTTCTAGTCCTTCCCAACCCCTCCCCCAACATAAATCAAAGTTAGACATCTACTTACTTGTCAGATCATCTAATAATTGGCACCTCAGATCAAAATACTCCATGCACTGGGATAACAGTCTAAAAAACAGATTTCAGTTATTAAAAAAAAGGCTGATTTGAGAATAAAAAAATATTTTCCTTGTAAGAGTAAATTCATAAAACAACTGAATAAGAGAATTTTCCTAAGCATAAAATAACTACATCAATTCAACTTCAGTATTTTAGCAAGACACACTAGTGATTTTACTTATACAGATATAGTATAGGAATAATAGTGTAAAGAGAGAAAACTTACTAAATCTATCACATTATGTAATGATGTACACACTGACTGCATACATAATGCACTGATTAATTTGTTCAAATATCAACTGATACACACTAAGCACCTACTATATGCTTGGAACTGTTTTAGGGGAACAGTGAACAAAGGAGACAGACAACAGATGAAAAATACATACATATGTCAATTGGTGATAAGTACTAAGAAGCAAAATAAAGTGGATAAGATAAGAAAAAGGTAAATTCTTTTATCTAGGATGATCAATGAAGCTTTTTCTGCAATTACAGAAGTGAAGATCACAGGTTTTAAAGTCAGGCGGACCTTACTTTTAATCCTGGCGTCACTACTTACAGCTGGGTGTCCAAGGACAATTTATTTCAGTTGTCTCAGTTTTCTGATTTCTAAAATGCTTACTAGAGCATTAGAAATAAATGTGCACACATATACACAAACATAAAGGGCTCAAGAATGCACTAATGATGAGACTACAAGAACCAAGAATTATGATTATTAAAAAAGTGGGGATAATAAAACTGCCAAACTCATTTGGCCATTGTGAGGATTAAATGATATATGCAAGAATGATATATGCAAAGAATTTAGCATATATTATGCTAATATAATAATATTAGCATATATTATGTGTATGTGTATAATATATTATAATATATTAGCATATATTATGTGTGGCACATAAGCAGCCCGTGATAACTGCAATTATCATCACTACTATTATTATGGGAAAATAGGTACCAAACTTGGACATTAAAAAGTTGTGAGATGCAATTTTCAAATTATAAAAACACATAATTAAAAGACCCAATACTGTGTAAAATTAAATGCTTTACATTCAAGAGCTTCTCTGAGAGTGTATGTTAAAAAATTCATTCAATGCTTTCTGTTTCTTTCCCAAAGTTTAGAGGAACTTAATAACAAATCAAACTGTTAATGGTTAGTTATGTTAAATAATCTGACTCCTACAACAAGTAGAAGCACAACAGCTTACTACTTAAAAAATGGCTTTATGCATTTAAACTAAAGAATCACTGATCTAACTAGTTAATAAAAGGATTATCTGGTTTTAGGAAACTTTTAACTAGGAAAAATTGGAATATTAAAGTTAAAAATGTACAAGGGCAAAAAAAGAAGTTTCTATAACTTTTAATCCACATGCCTTTATCAGGGAAATATCATTCCCTGAAATTTTGGCTTTACATCACTAAAGACTTACTTTTCATGACCAGAAATACACAGCTAATGTCTATCTAATTTAGGTTAAATCTTCATGGTCAACTGCAAGTTTGTACAGCTAATGTCTATCTAATTTAGGTTAAATCTTAATGGTCAACTGCAAGTTTTAGTTAAACTAATTGTAAGTTTTAGTTAAATTTTTAAGTTTTATAAATCACTCACAATGATCTCATCTCAGAAACAAAAATCTTAACTTCTTTGTTATTTATAAATTTATAACACTAAAATAGGCTAGATGCTTCAAAATAATATTTAAGTTGAGACTTAGACATGTGGGCCAGGAACCTCCATATAAGAGAGTGCGTGAGAACATAATCAAGGTTGAAACAAACATTTAATCCTGAAATGAAGACTTGCAAACTGATAATATAACTCAGTTCAAAAATATTCTGAAGATTATATAACTTACAATTAGAAAATATAGGTATTAAAAAAAAAGTTAGGGACAGACTGGAGACGAAATCACAAGGAAAATTAGAAAATATCTTGTGACAAATAAAAATGAAAACACAACATACCAAAAGTTATGGGATGTAGCTTTTGAAAACAGTGCTACTAGGGAAGTTCATTCCTATATGTGCTTACATTAAAAAGGAAGAACGATCTCAAATCAACAATCTAATTTTTCACCTTAAAGAACTAGGAAAAGAAGAACAAATCAAATCTAAAGCCAGTAGAAGGAAGAAAATATTAAGAGTGAAGATAAATAGAGAATAGGAAAACGATACACAAAATCTACAAAAGCAAAAGCTGGTTCTTCAAAAAGATTAATAAAATGACTCAAAAAAAGAAGACTCAAATTAATAAAATCAGAAATGAGTGAGGACATTACTACCAATTACAAGATAGTATATGAGCAAGTGTACACCAAACAAATTGGATATCCCAGACGAAATGGACAAATTCCTAGAAACATAACACTTTGGAAGACTAAATCAGGAAGAAATAGTGATTGCTTGCTATCACTAGCAAGAAGATTGAATCAACCAAAAACCTCCCAACAAAGAAAAGCCCTGGACCAGATGGCTTCACTGGTGAGTATTACCCAACATTTAAAGAAGAATCAATACCAACCCTTCTCAAACTCTTTCCAAAAAACTGAAGAGGAGGGTACACTTCCAGCAAACCTAACTCAACAGTACATTTAAAGGATTTAACACCATGAACAAGTGAGACTGATACCTGGAATGCAAGGTTGGTTCAAAATACGAAAATCAATCAATGAATATACTACATTAACAGAATGAAGGAGAAAAACCCATGATCACCTCAACGGACATAGGAAAAAAAAATTGACAAAATTTAATGCCCTTTCATGATAAAACACTAAACAAACTAGGAGAGTAAGAAAACTACCTCAATCCAATAAAGGCCATATATGAAAGCCCCACAGCTACTATCATGCTCAATGGTGAAAGACTGGAAGCTTTCCCCCACAATCAGGAACAAGGATGCCTACTTTCACTACTTCTGTTTAACATAGTATTAAAAGTTCTATGCAGAGCAATTAGGCAAGAATAAGAAATAAAAGACATCTAAATTGGAAAGACAGAAATAAAATGATCTGTTTGCAGATGACATGATTTTATATATGGAAAACCCTAAAGAGTTCACAAAAAAAAACTGTTAGAATAAACGAATTCAGCAAAGTTATAAAGATACAAAATATGGAGGCGGCGAACAGGGAGACCGGAGACCTAGCAGCAACTGGAGCAACATGGCCAAGCCTTGTGGGGTGCGCCTGAGCGGGGAAGCCCGCAAACAGGTGGATGTCTTCAGGCAAAATCTTTTCCAGGAGGCTGAGGAATTCCTCTACAGATTCTTACCTCAGAAAATCATATACCTGAATCAGCTCTTGCAAGAGGACTCCCTCAACGTGACTGACATGACTTCTCTCCGGGCCTCGCTGGACATCCCCATCCCAGACCCTCCACCCAAGGATGATGAGATGGAAACGGATAAGCAAGAGAAGAAAGAAGTCCCTAAGTGCGGCTTTCTCCCTGGGAATGAGAAGGTCCTGGCCTTGCTTGCCCTGGTTAAGCCAGAAGTCTGGATTCTCAAAGAAAAATGCATTCTGGTGATCACATGGATCCAGCACCTCATCCCCAAAATTGAGGATGGAAATGACTTTGGGGTGGCAATCCAGGAAAAGGTGCTGGAGAGGGCAAATGCAGTCAAGACCAAAGTGGAAGCCTTCCAGACAACCATTTCCAAGTACTTCTCAGAACGTGGGGATGCTGTGACCAAGGCCTCTAAGGAGACCCACGTAATGGATTACCGGGCCCTGGTGCACGAGCGAGACGAGGCAGCCTATGGAGAGCTCAGGGCCATGGTGCTGGACCTCAGGGCCTTCTATGCTGAGCTTTACCATATTATAAGCAGCAACCTGGAGAAAACTGTCAACCCAAAGGGTGAAGAGAAGCCATCTATGTACTGAGCCCAGGGTTAGAAGGGAAATAAATGACCTATACTTTGTGTGGGGAAAAAAAAAAAAAAAAAAAAAAAAAAAAAGATACAAAATATGTACATAAAAATCAGTTTCATTTCTATATACTAACAATGAACAAAGAATATGAAAAAAGAAAGACAACAATTCCACTTTTAATAGCAACAAAAAGAATAAAATACTTAGGAATCAACTAAACCAAGGGAGCAAAAGACTTGTACAGTGAAAACTACGAACAATGCTGAAAGAAATGAAAGAAGACTTAAATAAATCTAAAGATATCTTATGCTTGTGGATCAGAAGACTAAATCTTGTTAAGATGCCAATATCCAAAATGATCTACAGATTCAATGCAATCTCTATTAAAATATCAATGATGTCTTTCACAGAAACAGAAAAACCCATCCTGAAATTCATATGGAATCTCAAGGGGACCCCCAAATAGCCAAAACAATTCTGAGAGAGAAGAACAAAATTGGAGGACTCACACTTCCTGACCTCAAACTTACTACAATGCTACAGCAATCAAAACAGGGAGGTACTGGCATAAAGCCAGACATATAGATCAAGGAATAGGAATAAAGAGCTCAGAAATAAACATGTATGCATGCACCTACGTATGTGTGTGAATATAATATATATATATATATTTTTTTTTCAAATGATTTTCAACAGAAATGTCAAAACCATTCAGTGGGAAAAGGAGAGTCTTCAAAAAAATGGTGCTGAGATAACTGTATATCCACATGGAAAAGAATAAAGTTGGACCCTTACTTCACATCATACACAGAACAACTCAAAGTGGACCAAAAATCTAAATGTCACAGCTAAACCAATAAAACCCTGAAAAAAACCAGGGGAGAAACTTCATGACATTGGATCTGTCAGTGATTTCTTGGATATGACATCAAAAGCCCAGGCAATGAGAAAACCATAATTCAGAAAGAGTCATGTACCAAAATGTTCACTGCAGCTCTATTTACAATAGCCCAGAGATGGAAACAACCTAAGTGCCCATCATCGGATGAATGGATAAAGAAGATGTGGCACATATAAACAATGGAATATTACTCAGCCATAAACAGAAACGAAATCGAGCTATTTGTAATGAGGTGGATAGACCTAGAGTCTGTCATACAGAATGAAGTAAGTCAGAAAGAGAAAGACAAATACCGTATGCTAACACATATATATGGAATTTAAGGGAAAAAAATGTCATGAAGAACCTAGGGGTAAGACAGGAATAAAGACACAGACCTACTGGAGAACGGACTTGAGGATATGGGGAAGGGGAAGGGTGAGCTGTGACAAAGCAAGAGAGAGGCATGGACATATATAAACTACCAAACGTAAGGTAGATAGCTAGTGGGAAGCAGCTGCATAGCACAGGGATATCAGCTCGGTGCTTTGTGACCGCCTGGAGGGGTGGGATAGGGAGGGTGGGAGGGAGAGAGACGCAAGGGGGAAGAGATATGGGAACATATGTACATGTATAACTGATTCACTTTGTTACAAAGCAGAAACTAACACACCATTGTAAAGCAATTATACCCCAATAAAGATGTTAAAAAAAAAAAAAAAGCCCAGGCAGCAAGGTAAAACAGAGAAACTGGACTTCATTAAAATTAAATACTTTTGCATATCACAGGACACTATTAAAGAGAGTGAAAGAAATCCCACAGAATGGGAGAAAATGTTTGCAAATCATGTATATGTTAAGGGATTAATATCCAGAATATATAAAGAACAATAAAAAACAGACAACCTAACTTAAAAATGAGGAAATGGGGGACTTCCCTGGTGGTCCAGTGGTAAAGAATCCGTCTTCCAATGCAGGGGATGCGGGTTTGATCCCTGGTCAGGGAACTAAGATCCCACATGCCACAGGGCAACTAAGCCCACGTGCCATGAACTACAGAGCCCACGCGCTCTGGAGCCTGCGTGCCACAACTAGAAAGAGAAAACCCGCATGCCACAACTAGAGAGAAGCCTGCGCACCACAACGAAAGATCCCGCATGCTGCAGCTAAGACCCGATGCAACCAAAAAATAAAAATAAAAATAAATTAAAAAAACAATGAGGAAAAGACTTGAATAGACATTTCTCCAAAGAAGATATACAAATGGCCAAATAAGCACAATGAGACACTCAAAATCACTAATCATTAAGGAAATGCAAATCAAAACCCTGAGATGCACATCACACCCATCAGGATAGTTAGTAACAAAAGCAAACAGAAAACAAGTGCTGGCAAGGATGTGGAGAATATGGAACCCTTAACACATTGCTGGTGGGAATGTAAAATGGTACAGCCACTGTGGAAACAGTACGGTGGTTCCTCAGAAAAATCAAGCATACAATTGCCATATGACCCAGCATTTCTACTTCTGGGCATATACCCCAAAAAACTGAAAGCAGGACTCAAATTGATATTTGTATACTCATGTTCATAGTGGGATTATTCATACTAGCTAAAAGGTGGAAACCAAATGTCCATCTATGGGTGAATGGATAAACAAAGCATGATATATACATACATTCAGTCTAAATAGAAATAAAACCCTGACCCATGCTGTAACATGGATGAACCCTGAAAATATTATGCTACGTGAAATAAGCTAGACACAAAGGACAAATATTGTATGATTCCACTTTTACGAGGTACCTAGAATAGTCAAATTCATAGAGACAAAGTAGAATGGTGGTTGCCAGTACCTTGAGGGAGGAGGGAAATGAATGGGGAGTTACTGTTTAATGGGAACAGAGTTTCAGTTTGGGATGACAAAAAAGTTCCGGAAATGGACAGTGGTGATGATTCACAATAATGTGTATGTACTTAATGTCACTAAGTTATACCCCCAAAATGGTTAAAATGCTAAATTTTATGTTATGCATATTTTGCCGCAGTAAAAAAAAAAATCTAGCAAATCTGAAAAAAAAAAATCATCTCCATGATTGTCTTTGAACTGTCTCTCTTCACTTCCTTTGTCCATTTTTCTATTTGGCTATTGGTCTTTTGTGGTTTATAACAGCTCTTCACATATATTAGCAAAACTGGCCTTCTATCTGTCATATACGTTATAAATCTATTTAGTCAGTTTAACTGACTTTTGACTCTACGGCATTTTTTTTCCACATAGAAAATTTTAATTTTTATGGAGTCAACTTTATCAGTCTTTTATCTAATGACTTCTTACTGGGTACACAGTTTCAGTTTAGGATGCTAAAAAAGTTTTGGAGATGGATGATGGAGATGGTTGCATAAAACTGTAAATACACTTAATGCCACTGAGCTGTACACTTAAAAATGGTAAAAATGTTAAACATTCCGTTTATGTATATGTTACCACACTAAAAAAAAAAAAAAAAAGCCCAAGTTTGGATGCTTATATGTTAGGTGTTTAGAGTAGCTCTAACGTTTCTTCCCTCTAAGGGCTCTAATTTGTAAAGCATATACATATTGATTTCACAAATCTCTGTGGCACTTTCTAAGCCCCAGAGCAAGGGCTCGCTGGTAAAGCTGAATTAGAGAAACTGGCTTAAACTTGAGGTCAGTGTGGGATCTCTGATCTCCCAGCCTGGGCCTACACTGGGGCACCACTGCATGCAGGCTTGCCTAAGGAGACAAGATGGGGTAGGCAGAATGGATTTACTCAAGTCATTCTCTGAGCCTGGACCTCAAGCCTTCTTCCATGCCCAGGCATGTATAAAACCAAGAAAGCAAGCTAGAAGGATACCCTAGTACCTCTAGACATGGAGTTATGAAGTAGGCTGAGCTAAGAAAGTGAGGTAAAAGTGGACATGGGCAGTGCGACCTTTACACAGTGATCTGGCTTGAATCATGCAGCTTCTCAACCACCAGGTGAGTCCTCTTTCTCTCTGGGGTAGGGGGACCAAGAGGAGTGGAGGTGGGAGTTGGGGTGCTTGAGAGGAAGAAAGCCTGGTAATGTTTTTTCTAACTCTTCTGTCCTGAATGGGGAGAAAACCTGAAATGCCCTCTTTCAGGGTACAAATGTTGGAAGAGGAAAGGAGAAAGTCCATCATCTCAATCATGCACTGTGGACTCTGGGGGAGCAGTACACAAATCATTATTCTCTTTCTGTATGACGTGAACTTTTTCATCTTTACATACCTCTGATTGACTCCTCGCATAATACTAGTTGGGGACCAGAGAGGCAGCTGAGCAGTGAGAATCACACCTAGGAGAAACTGATTTGGCTTCTGCACATCTGGATGGGCTGAAGTATCTGTCTGACTAAGAGTATACAGTTGATCACAGGCAACACGGCGAATCTGAAATTGCATTTTTAGTGGCAAAGGAAGTACATCAACCAACACTTACAAACTGCTTAAAAAATTATTTTCCTCCAAAGTCCACCTGTGAAGGATGCTGTAAGGGTTTGAGTATTTCAATCTTTAATGGTAAAGTTTACATTGAATAAACTAGGGCTAATTTAAAACAAGTGTAGTCTGGGAACTAATTTCCCAAATTATTCTAGAACTGTACTCTCATCAATAGGTTTATAATTTAATGTAAATGAAAATAAGGAAAAAACTCTTCTGCAAGTGCCTCAAAGTTAACTTTCAAGGTCATGTACAAAAATGAGGATTATAAAATCTAATGAAAGTTCATGGCTTGAGGTTGGGTCTTTCTTGATTTTGACCAACTTGTTGATGCTTAAATGCTAGCTGCCTTGGCCAGCTATGGATACTGAACACTGGCTGTAAGATTTTTTTATAAACAAACACAAGTTAATCACAGCACTAGTCTCTTGACTTTCAGTGAAATATGGAACAGAAAGGAGGGCAACAGTCCAAATGGTCACTTTGCTTTCAGAGTGCTCTGTGGCCTCTTTGTCTGATTCCCCGAGAGGACTAAACACCATCCCCTTCTATACTCCCCACCATGTCACAGGTATCCAGAGAGCCCACGCAGAACAGGACCAAAGGGGCTTTTTATAAAGTAAAAAATCCTTACCTCAGCACTTGGTGATCCAAGCAGAATATCAATGATAAAATCAGCAACACAGGGCAAGTTATAGAAAGATGCTAATGATAAGAATAAAGAGAATGGGAGCAGGGGAGGAAAATAGGTTAGGAAATGCATTTTCAAAATTTCAAAAATTTTGAATAATTTCTTAAGCTTAACTATCTTAGAAATCATCTCTTCTTCCATACAGACTCAAATTCAGTGCCTCCACAGCTGCACCCACGTCTCTGAGTCTATCCCATGAGAGTCCAAGGTGCTCAGAAGCAGGACTGTGTCTTGGTCATCTTCACACCCAGACATTTTTCACGATGCCGTGTGCACACCAGTTACAGAATAAATGTCTTGCCTTGATAAAACTATCAATACTTGTGAACTATAAACTGTACCCCACAATAAACTTACAAATGATAAAAAAGCTTGAAGTTATAATTTTTTCATCTTGATTTGAAAATATCTCTATAATTAAACAACTGCAGGAAAATCGAACTAAAAGTATGGCATATGCTCAAAAGCATTTCATAATGAATTACTTTCATATATAAGCCTTTAAAAGCATTTCTGCTCAAAGTAAATCATTTCTGATATTACTGAACTGTCCCATAAACATCTAACTTTTTCTATATGTTTATCTTGACATATGATGAATTTGGATGTTATACTAAATACATAATGATCACCAATTCTATGAACAGGCAGTCTGACTCAGTAATAATAGTGAAGAATAGGGCTCTGATGTGTTGGTACAATTTTTAAAAGTGGAGTTGTTAAGACCTCATCCCTGAATAAGTATTTATTGAGGGCCTACTACACATCATACAGTGTTTGGGTGCTAAGGATTCAGTAGGGAGCAAAATGAACAAAAGTCTCTGTTCTTAACGGAGCTTACCATCTAGTTGGGGAGGGGATAATGACAATAAACACAGTAAGCAGAGAAATTATATTGTATGCTATAAAGTGACAAGTGATATAGAAAAACAATAAAGGGTTTAGGTGATGGTGGGTGAGAGAAGGGCTGTGATTTCTTTAAAAAAAAAAAAGGCAGGGGAAGAACATACCAGGAATTAGGAATAGGCAGTGCAAGGGCCCTGAGGCAGGAATGTGCCTGAGTGTCAGGGAACAGCCAGGAAGCCAGGGTGGCTGAAGCACGGTGCGTGAGCGGAGAGCGGGAGAAGGTGACGGCACACAGGTGTCACGGGGGTGGATGGCGTCAGGCCTTAGGAAAGACCTGGCTTTCACTCAGTGTGAACCGAGAGGCCACTGCAAGCTTTTAAACAGAGGAGTGATACAATCTGACTTACATTTTAGAAGGTCCATTCTGGTTACTGTGTGGAGAATAAACTGCAAGGGTAGAAGCAGGGAGATTAGTCAGCGCACTACTGCTATAATCCAAGTAAGAGGTGATGACAGGTCAGAGGGTGCTAACAGTGAAGGTGGTCTAAGGGGTGGAATCTAGATAGAATTTGAAGAAGGATGTGCTGACAGGTTAGAAGGGTGGGAAGAAAAGGAATCAAGGATGTCTCCAAGAATAAAACTGCTATCAATTCAGATGGGAAATCTCCTGGGCGGTATAGGCCAGACCAGTAGTTCAGTTCTGGACATGTTAAGTTTGGGAAGCCTATCTGATATCTAAGTGGAGATGTCAAGGGAGCGGTCCAGGCTGTAGAGTCAAATTTAAGTGTTATCAGCACACAGAGGAATTTAAGGCTGTGAACATGGATGTGATTATGTGGCGAGAATGAGTGTAGACAGAGATGAGGGACTGAGCCCTGAGGTGTCTAATGTTAGAAGCATGATTAGCAACAGCCCTAGTTTGCCAAAACCAACAATAAAGACAAAAGGGCAAATCTTAAGTTTCATGATTTTTGATACTGGAGTCATTATCAGTTTAGGAACTGATATATAATTCTACTTCTATAGTTTATGACATATAACTTTGGGTTGTTTTAATTCCTCCACTACATGGTAAGCTCCTGGAGAGCAGACATACTGCACTGTAACACCTACTGTGGAACCCTGTATATAGAAGGTGCTCAATAAATACTTGTTCAGAATTTAAGTACTCTAGCACTATTCTTACCTATTCCACATGCCAACTTTCCCCTTTGCCATTTCTATTAACATGACCTTATCTATGAAGGGATAGAAATAATTCCTAACAGAAACCTGGCGTTTAACTAAAGAGTAAGCCTCCTGCATACCCAGTTGTTGGCTCCGAAGCTGCAAGCACGTAACAAGAAGAGACAAAGCCTCTCCAGCAATCAGTGAGTCTTTGGTGGACACGGACTGTTGTCGCACACAGATGCCTGCGTGCAGGGCTACCGGGTCCCCTTCACTTCCAGAGCTGCAATTGCTTCCTGGAAACAGGCAAGCAGAAGGTTACTGTGGATCCCACAGGACCCTTGAGATTATAATATCCTTTAATGAGTCCCATAATCCTCAAGGCAAAGTAAAGAGTGCAAGAAGACACTTTAGGCTAAGAAACAAGAGAGACTTAGTCACTTGATTTGAACCTCATTGCTTTGTACTTAAAACACATTTGGAACCATTAAAAAATATGTTTATGAGGCAAAACTAGTTTCAGGTGATAGAAGTAAGAACACTGCAATTTTGGAGGCATGTGGGAGTCCTGGGATATTAGAAATGTTCCTTATCTTGATTTAGATGGGTTACACATATGTAAAAACCCTAAAAATCCTACGTATTTGGCATTTCTGCCCTTTACTGTGTGTATGTCATACAGTTTAAAAACTTTTTAATATTGAGGTATATCCACACACATAGATTGAGCAGGGAAACCAAATGAAGATGAGAAATAAAGCTATTTATAAAGGCCTAACAGAAAATAACAGGCCAAACCAAGAAAATGATTTTTCCAGGTAAAAATTCTAGATGAATTTTATTACAGCCACAATTATTGGCCTCACTACACTTTTACACTCAGCAAGCTAAATCTCTGCTTGGTTTCTCTATATTCTGTATTTATAACCTTTTTTTTTTCTCTTAGTATGACATACATAAATGAAGTATGCATATGCATACATGCATATTTGAATGTGCACAAATCTAGAGTGTTTAGCTTGATGTTCAGAAACATTTAGTTTTAGCTTACGCTCAAAAACAAGAGAAGGGCTTCCCTGGTGGCGCAGTGGTTGGGAGTCCGCCTGCCGATGCAGGGGACACGGGTTTGTGCCCCTATCCAGGGGGATCCCACGTGCCGCGGAGCGGCTGGGCCCGTGAGCCGTGGCCGCTGGGCCTGCACGTCCGGAGCCTGTACTCCGCGGCGGGAGAGGCCACAGCAGTGAGAGGCCTGCGTGCCGCAAAAACAAACAAACAAACAAACAAAAGAAAAGGCTTTCTCCTTTCTGTGACTCTGAACAACCTATACAAAGATGATTCTTACAGCTACTTCCTGCCCAATATTCTAATTACTTTATCCTTTTTAATCAGTACCTGAACTGCTGAGCCTGTTTCGAATTCCAGCAGGAAACAGAGAATTACTTTCTTTAATTGGTTGGCTACTCCCAACAAGGTCAAGCCGTCCTGCAGCTGCAGCCCATGACAATCTCATGAAACAAGCCACAGTAGACGTGAAATCACTGACTTCCATTGTCTAAGGAAGTATGGAAAGAGTGTTGTGAGAAAAGGTAGTACTTGAACACATCCCGCTGACTTCAATAACCTCCCCCCGTCTCAGTTTTGAGACTCGTTTCCTTCTAAGATCATCCACAAGACAGTCTTTTCCATGCTTCCATACTGTTCAAAGACTTCCACTACCCCTCTGCTACTTGTAATACAGAGACTCTACTCTCCATGTTCTGGCTTCAAATTACCCATCACCAATTTTGTTTTCAGTTTCCCCTCTTCCACATTCTGCGTTTTGGCCTATGTGAACCACTGTGTGACCACCCACACAGGCTCTGGCTTTCTCTCTAACTGCTCACGCCCTCCCTTTTGCTTGAACACCTATCCTCTCTCCAAGCTAATCTCTGTATATCGAATCCCTACTATTCTTGAAGGCCTAGCTCAAATGCCACCTCCTACATAAAATCATCCGTGATAGCCACACATGAAGATAATTTATTCCACCTCCTCTCATGGCCTGTAGAATGCTTTGCCTTTGTAGTTCTCTTATAACATTTGATATCTTCTACCTGAATTACAGTTATTTCTGCACTAGTGATCTCTTTCTTACTCACCATAAGCTTCTTGAAGGCAATATTCCTGTCAGTAATTTTTATATCTGCATACCACCACCAAACCAGTGCCTTCTAAATAGGAGGTACTTAATATTTCTTGAATACACAAATCACTTACTTGTATTGCGACTCGAGCAGCAGGGATGATTTCCTCAACCCTAATGGAAGACCTGTCAGACACTGACAGCTGTCGGTAGGATGACTTTTCTGGGGTACCACATAAGGACATCTGCCTGCTTGTCTGCCGGCTGACATTTCGGAATGGGCGAGAAGTAAGTGCTTCTATGCCATCTTTGGTGAGGTCTTCCTCTAATAATGTCGGCAATGTTTGCCCCACAAGTAAAAATCTTAAAAGGAAACAGAAAGCTAGGCTTAGTCAAGGTCATTTCATACTATTTTAAAGGATGGGACTTGGAAGAAAAAGTCAAGAATTGCCTTCTGAGACTAACGCAACATATTTACATACCTTGCAAGTTGTAGGCAGATGGAATAAACTCCCTGCCTTGTTTCATAGTCTACTTCTGATGGGATGGAATCCCTCTGCATGACATTTACAACCAAACTTCAAAGAAAAGAAAAAAAAAAAAGGCAGATATTAAAGACTTCTATTTCTTTTATAGGAAATTTTCTGTAAGTAATTTGATTGCTTATAAATGTTATCAGTTACTTAAAATTTCTACAAGATCTTTACCTATAAATGGATCATACATATTCCTATTACAATTATTTCCTATGGTACATATAAACCTCCTGTTCCATTTAGAATGAGACTCCTTCCTTAGCCAAAAAGATAACCAACACAGAGTGTCTGGATGGTTCTCCTCACTAACTGGTTTCGAGTGCACCGATCAACTGCTATCTTGGTACTAGTAGAACTGTCAATTCAAAAGTATGTCCAGAACTGGTGTATTCCACAAAGCTTGTTTGTCATATCCACTACCGCCTATATTGCTGCAAAAGCTTCCCAACTGCTCTTCCTGATTCTACTCTTGATGTTTCACCACCAAAATCTATTCTCAAAAGATCAACCAGAATGATCCTTTAAAAATGGAGGTCACCATGGAACTGCTCTGCACAAAATCCTCCCATGGCTTCCTATTTCCTTCACAGTAGCTTGTAAGATCCCGCATAACCAGACCTCTGGTATCTCTGTGACCTCATGCTTCCTACCCTGCCCCCTCACTTGCCCCCAACCACACTAGACCCCTGCCGGCTTCGCAGGCACCAGGTTTGCCCACACAGGGGCTCGCACTGGATGCTCCTCTGGACAGCTTTCCCCCGTATCTCCAGGTCTTGCTCCCTCCCGTCCTTCAGGTCTTTGTAAAATGTCACCCCATCAGTGAAGCTTTCCCGGATCACCCCACTGGATATCAAACCCTCTCCATCCACTCTTCCTTGTCTTATTTTTCTCTACAGCTCTTATCACCACCTGACATACACTTTTACTTCTTCGTTTATTGTCTGTCTTCTGTTCCAGACTGTAAGCTTCATAAGGACATGGATTTTTGTTTCATCTATTCACTGCTCTGTTCCCAGTGCTTAGAACAATGCAGGCACGTACGTTAACTGACGTTCAAAAATAAGCCAGAAGTAAAATGCCTTTATTAGCACAGCTCTGTAAACTGGCTGAGTGATCTGAAATGAGTTTTAACCTTCTAGTTCCACTTCTCTGTTTCCCACCCCCTTTATCTCCTCAAGGTCTCACCCAACTTCTCTTCCCCTGAAGGCCTCCGGACAGGAATTCCTTCAATTACCCTCTGTTCAAACTTCAAGTGGGTCTTCACTCCTTCCTCCCCCAGAAGAAATGGCATGCCTCCTTCTTTCTGGAGCAAATCTCCTTCCAACTGCAGTGGAACTTAGCCCCATCGGTTGATCATCCCCCTTTCTTTTATCTTTATTCTTTTCTTTTTCATCGGCCCCTTTTAGCCAGCCTACCATGAGAATCAAGTCTTCTACAAATTAAAATCAAAACAGAAGAGGGCTTCCCTGGTGGCGCAGTGCTTGAGAGTCCGCCTGCCGATGCAGGAGACGCGGGTTCGTGCCCCGTTTCGGGAGGATCCCACATGCCGCGGAGCGGCTGGGCCCGTGAGCCATGGCCGCTGAGCCTGCGCGTCCGGAGCCTGTGCTCCGCAAATGGGAGAGGCCACAACAGTGAGAGGCCCGCATAACGCAAGGAAAAAAAAAAAAAAAACAGAAGAGCAAACTTTTCCCTCCGTTATTCTACCCTTCAAACTCCTGTCACCTCCTTTTTCTCACTCAACACAAAGCAGAGATTTCTACTTACTGATTCTGCTTCCCATCCTTACACTTGCCACGCAACACGTGGCCAGCTGCTTATGCCCTAAGGCTTTACTTACACACTGATGTCTCCCTGAACCTCTAGTGCCATTCTCCACTTCTCTCGAGAGCATCATGTCCGAACCATCCTCTTCACATGACTCACGGGGACCTCGTGTGCAATCAAATTCTTGACTTTCTCACTTTCCTCCATCTGGTTCCATATTTATTTCCCATATGGATTAAAGATTCACCTTTCACTCACTCTCCCAAGCTAGAAATCACAGGCCCTTTTATAAATGTTCCTACCCTATATCTAGTCATAAAGACTTGCCTATTTCACCTTATAAATGTCCTTCTACCACACTGTCCCATATTTAGAAACGGTCACCTCTCCTCTGGAACAGTCACGGGTCTCCCTGCCTCCAGCCTCTCCCTCCCACTCCTACCCATCTTCTCCACTGCAGCCAGAGTAACTGTTCTAGGTAACTCCTGGGTTAGAAACCTCCTGTTTTTCCATGGTCTTCAAGATAATGCTGAAATTCCTTAAAGGGACCCCTCTTTACATATTTCTCTCCTTTATCCTTTGCTCTATAGCCTCACTAGGCAACTGTGCTTCCCAAGACAGTCCATGATGCGTTCACTCATCTCCACCCCACCTCTGGCTTGGAGGGCCCTTTTCCCCTTATTTACCTAGGGAATGGCGACTCATCGCTCAATTCCTAGCTCAAACGTCCCTTTCTGGGAAGCATTTCCTACTCTTATTATCCTAAGCAAATCTAACCACTTAACCACTGCTTTCTTCCCCACCCCACAAAGCACTTTTTATAAGCCTCTGTTTTGATACTTATAATAACTGTTTGTTATTCTTTATTAAACCATGAGGCTCTCAAGGGCAGGGATAACATCTCTGCACCCCCATCACTAATGCCTCGCACAACACAGATTACCGACAACCAGATTCACCTCATCTCAAACTGATGTGGGAATGAACAGAAACAGTAAGCCTCCTCTCCTCTACTCGAGAAGTTCCCTCACTACCAGAGAGCAAAGAGACATGCTTCTGTCAGTTTTCCAAATAATCAAAAGTCATAAAATGAGTTAAAATATTCCAAAGACTAAGACAACACTCCTTATTGTAACTGTCATAATGCTTCACATAATGCCTTGTAAGAATAAGCAAGGCTTGGCAGGAGAAATTAACTAAAATAACTAGATTCATTTTCTGCAATTCATATAACATAATATCGAAACTCTAACCTCAAACCTCCTGCTTTGAGGAAGTTCTCACAAAAGGATTTTGCACAGTTTCTTGCCATGTCATCATCAGCTGTTGGCATGAGTTTGGAGCTTAGAACCTTGGAAAGAGATAAGCACAATTAATCATCCCAACATTTCCAGTTGAAATGACTCCTTTACACTAAGTAAAACAATCAGACAATTTGAGTCAGAATCTCTTTAAATGCTGCTCTTCTTTTTACCCCCAGTAGTGTAAGGAGGCTGATGTTTCACAAATAAAATAATCCAAGTTTTTGACTCCTGACAAACTCCTTATAAAGCTTCATTAATGGCCACAAATTACAACAGCTTTTTAAAAAAGTCAGGATGCATTTAATAACAAGGAGGCTGAGGATTAGTAACTGATGTTATACAGACTTGCAAAACGTCCAGAGGAAGATAATGACACATTTTAATACATAACGCTTCCTAATTATTTATTTACATGTTATTTTGCAAGTATAACAATGCACACAGGTATAAACTGAAAAAGAAAACTGAGCATTTTCAAAGTCCAAACAACAAAATACTTCAATTTATATTCTATTTTTTACTTTTTAAAACTAATTTTTTTTAACAAACCATTCAATAATAATAGAAACCTATTTACTTATTTCTGATATCTGAAAGCATGAACCTTTAGGCCAGAATGAATCTGTTAAAATGAAATAAAAAGAAATGAGGTTTCTTACTTCTAAGTTGTAGAGCACTCTGAAGGTGGACATTCCTGGAGCGAAAGATCGAAACAGACTTTCTAAAATTGAACTGGCGCTTGGCTGATGCTGCTGCTTGGAAGAGAGGGATGGAGATTTTGAAGACTGAGCACTTGTTTCAGACAGCAATGTTTTCTAAGTTTAATAGAAAGAAAAAAGGAATACACAGCTCAAAAGCACAAATTAAAGAGAAGCAGATATCACTACATACTCTACTATTTTTTCTGACTTCAATATAATCAAATCAATGAAATTTTCTAAAAATTAATTTCAAAGCCACATCACCCTAATTATTAACAAAGCACTGAACTCCATCACACAGACAGTAAATGCTCAACAGCATTCCAATCCTATAGGAATGCTTCTGGGATTGTATTCTAAGCAACACTAGTGTGGTCATCCTAATTTGTTTCCGTGTTTTTAAAATTTGTACCACTAGGAGACTTCCCTGGTGGTCCAGTGGTTAAGACTCTGCACTCCCAATGCAGGGGGCATGGGTTCGATCCCTGGCTGGGGAACTAAGATCCCACATACCGCAACTAAGCTCGCGTGCCGCAACTACTGAGCCCATGCACTCTAGAGCCCTCGCGCTGCAGCTAGGCAAGCCCGCGTGCTGCAGTGAAGAGCCCTCGCAGCCAAAATAAAATAAATAAATTAATTAAAATAAATAAATAAATAAAATTTGTACCACCAAACATCGATAATTAAATCATAAGATTGCAGTGTAGTAGTTTTGATAATTTTTTTAGTTAGTATGAGTAATATAGTTTTTAATTACATTAGGTCTCTTCTTCCTCAAATTAATATATAAGGTACATGTGACACAATTATGAGCTCATCTAAACTATAGTCACTGAAAATACAAAATTCATAACTTAGTTCTAACAGCTTTGATCTAAATGAATTTATTCTGAGAACACAAACAATATTACAGATAAAACACAATTTCATTATATATATACACAACTCTTAAGGAACAAGATTCTAAACATTAAACAAAAGGAACTTTAAATATCAACTGTGAAAATATTAAATGATAACCCATTTATGCAAGCAACTCAAACATACGCAACAACCACATTCAGAGAGGCATGATAACAGAAGAAAAATATCTCAACTCAATCAGAACTAGAGTCTGACCCTAGCCAAAACCGTTCATCACTCTGCGCTTGGGTTTCCTAATATAAAACATGAAGGAGGTGGAAGCAGATGATAATAAAGGCTCTTCCAGTTCTAAAATTTGATATCATTATTTACAGCAAAGGTATTTTACAGCAAAGGTAGTTTTCTAAAGAAAAAAAAAACTGTTATGGGAAAGATGATATCGTATGACCTTAATGTGATGTCATGCTGTATTTTCACTGAATCATGATATAAAATTTCCATGCCTGTTAAATAACTATCCAAGATACTCATACCTTTCTTCCTAAAGAATCAAGTTGATCAAGGGCTTCCTGAATGGCTGGATCAGTGGGTATCAAGAGCAGAAGCTTTCGTACTCGTAGAGTTATCCTGAAATTTTTCAAATATTAATTTTTTTCACACAAACCACAGTTTCAATAACAAAGTCATTTAGTATGGGATATGAAGTAATATACATTTCAAGTGAACATTTACTGGGCTCCCTAACTTTAATAACTTTCTCTCTTTCAAGCTTTGTAAACATTTCTATTTACCTTGGCTCCTCTAGATTGGCCAGCTGGTAAAGCATGTCAAATACATTACACACAAGTGCCATCACAACACCAGGGAGGGATTTCTCCTGAGGGAGGAAGCAAAACATAAATGCAAATTTACAAAACAATTTTCTCCTTTTCTAATCAAAGGTACAAACGATAAAATTACTGGTTCTTAAAGACTGGCCTGCAAAACTTGAGGGAAGCATGGTGCTTATCTGCCTCAAACAACAATGCATGGGAACACAGAGTGAGGGACCACTCCCTCTCCTAGCATGCTCATCACCTGGGCTCTCTTCTCCTACCACCTGCTGGCGAAGGGGCTAAGGCACCAAAAAGCAGGCAGTGGCAGAGAGGCAAAAGGAAGGGCAAATGTGATGAACAGAACAGAGGGTGGGCACCGTTGGAAGCTGATCATAGCTTGGCAGGAGCAAACAAGGCAGAGGGATTTAAAAGCAAATTCATTCAGAACTCTAATGGAAAACTGATGAATTCATAGAAGTGCTAACAAAAGATCAAGATGAAAAAAAAATTAATTACATGGGACTGAGTGAACTGATGAGGATGATTACAATTTTTGTGACTTTCTGTTTGAATAATAATAAAAAAAAAATCCCACAAGGACTCAGAGGCAAAAAATATACAAATCAATTTTCACTGCAAAGTAAAGGAGCTGTTACAGTGGAGGATTCCGGGACTGAATGTCAGTATTATGACATAGTAAGAGCGTGTTTCATGTTTGGTAACTGCAATCACTGTTGCTTTTGTTGTGTTACAATACTTGGTGTCAGTTTATTTATCTCTTGTAAAAATAAAATACAGTGTGTGTGTGAGTTGTGAAAAAAATAAATAACAGGAGTCAACCGTATTAAAAAAAAAATTCAAAGTGATACAATCAAACATACACTCACACACAACCACATAGATATGTAGGTAATTTAAGTTGAGAAAAAGAAGTTGGCCTTTTTTAAAGGTGAAAAAAATGGATACAACTGTATAGAAGAGATTCAGATGTGATTAAAGTACTATTTTCTGGTATAAGAAATAAAGCTAGACATCACTATAGAATATATTTATATTTGGGAAGGTTTTTAATAAATTCAGGATAAATATGAGATAGTTTAAAAATGTTAAACTCAAAGATGCTCTGTACATCATTTCTGTTGCTGATAAACTGTCATAATACTGCTCTGAGTATGATTTCATTCTTAAATTCTCACTACATATAAGTATAGTTACTTTTTAAGAAATGGCACAATACTAACATTAACCCTGCAGGATTCTGTGGTATCTATAAGCAAGGCTATGCTCTCTAAGTGAAAGAGACAGCCATGCAAAGATCTTACATTTGTAATTAAATGAAAGGACTATACATAATAACTGTGAAAAAAATCCCTCTCTGTCATTTAAATACCTTTATTTCACATGAGGGCTGGTATTATCTTACTTTTCTAGACTATAAAAGCATAAAGAGCTGAATGGTCTTGTTAGTTTTGTACCCCTGGTGCTGAGCTCACTTCCTGGCAGAAAGAAGGTACAAAAAAAACCCTGATTCATAAAATCATTCAACAAATACTGATTACCTATTATGTCCTAGGCACTGTTTTAGGTGCTAGAAATACAGCAGTGAGCAAAACAGACAAAGGTCTGCTCTCAAGGAGCTTAAATTTCACTGGGGGGAGAGAGAGAGACATTGAACAAGGTAAGTAAAATATATAGTATGTTAGGCAAAAATAAAGTAGGGAAGGGAAATGAGACGTGCAGGAGTAGCAATAGGTGGCAAGTTTAGACAGGACTGCCAAAGAAGGCTCACCAAGAAGGCAACATTTGAGTGAAGGCTGAAGGAAGTGAGAAAGAACCGCATGGGTATCAGGAAAGAACATTACAAGCACAGAGAAGAGGAAGTGCACAGGGCCCACTTTGTTTGAGGACCAATGTGGAGGCCAGTGCAGCTGGAGTGGTGAGAGTGAGGGTGGGCCATGGGGAAACATCTCAGTGTGGGGGATAGACCAAGTAGACCCTGAAGGTCCCAGTAAAGACTCTGGCTCTTATCTTACTCTGAGTGAGATGGGAGCCTCTGGAGAGTCTGAGCTGAGGAGTGGCATATAATCTGACTCTGTTTAAAAAAGATCATGGGCTGTTGGGTGCTACAGAGAGAAGAGACTGAACTGGTATAGGGGCAGAAGCCCTGAGACCAGTTAGAGAACTACTGAAACCCTCCAGATGAGCGACGATGGCTGCTTAGATTGGTGTGGAAGCTGGGGAGGCAGAGAAAAGGAGCTAGATTCTAGATGAATTTTAAAGGTAGAGTCAAGGATTTGCTGATGGACAGGGCTATGCTTTGAGAGAAAGTAGGGACCCAAGGATTTTGGCACGAGCCACTAGAAGAATGAAATAGGCATTATCTGAAATACAGCAAGACTGGGATGAAGAGGTTTGGGTTAGGGGTGAGGTGGTGGGAAAGGGGACATCAGGAGCTCAGTTTTGGATGTTAGGACTGGGATGTCTATCACACATTTAAGAGGAGATGCTGATTAACGAGTTGGTTCCATGTACCTAGACTTCAAGCTGAAGATAAAAATTGGGGTGTTATCAATATACATACAATATGTAACGCTTTGAAACTGGATGAGATTCCTAAGGGAATGAGCGTAGACAGAGGAAAGGTCAAAGGACTGAGCCAGGGAACTTCTCTGTACACAGATCGGGAAGATGAAAAGGAGGCAGCAGAGGAGACCAAAGAGGGAGAACCAGAGCGGGAGGGGGAAGCCAGGGGGGTTCTGAAAGCCAAGGGGAAAAAGTATTTCAAGGGGAAGTGATCACATGGATCAACTCTGCTGAAATGTCAAGAAGATGAGGATTGAGAGGTGGACATGACAGATTACCTTGCAGACTTTACTTTCGAGTGGAGTCAAGAGAGTATGGTAAAGAGAGCTTCGCTGATTTGGGAAGAAAAGAATGGGGACAGGAATTGAAGCTGAAACTGGGGTGAAAAAAGGTTTTTTAAAAGGATGGTAGAAATAGCACAGCACGTTTGAATGTTAATGGGAATGACCCGGGAGAGGAAACTCAATGAATCAATGAAGAGAGATATATGAGAGGAGCAGCAAGCAGTGGCCAGGCAGAATCACTCAGACTCAGAAGATTCTGTGGGTCAGAAGACTGACAAATTGTGTATCTTCTTCTCCCAACCGAATCCCAGCATTTCTCAGTGATACAGTTCTGAAGGGGCCGGACTTGCCTGAGAGAAAAGGACATAATCATGCAAATCTATACGGGCCGAAGGCAAAACTTAATGATGTTACGTTCTTGTTCTGAACTTGAATATTATCGCTCAATACCTGCTCCATGGCATACGATGAACTAAAGACCCCACTGCTGCTGCTGCTGGAGCTGGTTGAGGAATCTGCGGAGCTCCCAGACGGCGTCCCACTGCCAGAAGTCTTTACTGTGAGGATTTGCTCATCAGAAAAACCCAGCTGGTGGAGGAGCTTTTGATCTTTATTCACTGTCAGCTGTAAAAAGTGGTTTCTTAATTACTGAGAAGGAAAGGAGAGGAAAATACTGGTATCAGACTAAAGTGCCACAAAATGTTTATTTACACCTACCAGGCTATCATTTGTAAATATCTGTATACTATCCACTGGAGAACACAACTGCTTGGCTATCTTCCACCGGACACTCCCTATGGTTTCATTACTGTGAGCCTGTAAAATGAAATGAAACACTGTTCTGAGTAATTCACTTATTCATCAATTTAAACAACTATTAGCGAGCATCTGTCATGTACCGGGCACTGTTCCAGAACCTGGGAACACAGCAGAGAACCCAAAGACAAGAATCCTGCCCTTGTGAGGCTTCCCTCCTGCAGTAATTAAATATTCTATTCCATACTCCATTCCCCAGCATGCATGGAATGAAATCTCAAGTCCTTCCACTGGAGTGTCTCCCACTCTTCCCCTTCTCACTGTGCTCTAGTCACACCAGCCACTTTCCTTGTCACTGAATAAATCAAACAAACTCCCACCTCAGGACCTTTGTACCTGCTGCTCCCTTTGTGTGGAATGCTCTTCCCCAGAAATGGCTAACTCTGTCACTTCATTCAAGTCTCTGTTCAAATGTGATCACCTCAGAGACCTTCCTTAACCATTCTTAACTAAAATATGTCATGTATACCCATCTTATCCTGCTGTCTTCTTTTGTAACCTTTATAACACTCGTTATCACCTGATATTATGTATTTACTTATGAGTCTGCTTATACCCTATCAGCTTCCTTTCATTTCAGGTCTTTATTCTAAATTTGTTTTCCAAACAACTTTTAGAATAGTCATTCATGCAGCTAAATCAACAACAGTGTTCAATCTCAATCAACAGTGTTCTTATAAAATAACATGACAATATGGAAACGGCTTCAGAGCTTAATGTAAACCTACCTCTACAGTGAAGGTATCTTTGGTAGACTCATAAGTAACATTAAGAGTTAAAAGATGTCCATGGAATGAGGCACCATGAGGTAGAATAGTTCGGGGAACAGAGTAAAAATCCTTGAAAAAGATATAGCAAGTCAAAAGATGCAGCAAGTGAGATGCACAGCGCCACTGTTAAATGTCACAAAAATACACTCCTAACACATTGAGACTAATTATAGGATGATAAAGTTGCTTTACAAAGAAGAGAGGCTTACCTCTATAGTGATCACATAGCGTTCTGCCAGAAGCAGCAATCTCTCAATTATTACAAGTTTAGTGGATCTATGAATTAAAAAAATTTTTTTTTGAAAATACTTGAAATGAACTGCTGACTTGAGCTCAATTTCAGTCTATTTCACCAAAACCACAATCACAATTAGCCCTCTCTGGTCAAAGACTGAAATCTGCAAAGACTAAACTTCCTTTTCACTCAAGGGGGAGGTGGTTCAAGCAGGTCACAGCTGTGGCACACAGATGGAATATGGGGCAGAATCCTGCCCCTCCCCATGTTTCCTTTCCTGTTCTTTTCTTTCTTCTTCTTTTTCTTTTTTTTAAACAGTAGTCCCATAAATAGAGGACCTGGGTCTCCTCTGGGTCTGCAGGCTTATCTGTCTACCAATCCACCAAGAATGAACGACCAGTGAGTTTGAATCTCATAATCTTACAACTAAGATACGCCACATAATTCTGTAAACACACAGAATCTGACTGAGTTCTGAACTGCCTGAAATTTAGAAGACAAATGCAAACCATTAAGTATGCCACAAATGAGAGCTGCTGTTTGTTTTACTTAGCCTAAGAATGAGGCAGAAGAAAAGGACAAAAAAAATTGTTCATCTGGTTTAAGTGACTAGTCTGTATAGTTAAAACATACAAGGTAAGAATTTGTTATCCCAAGGGTTTTCAAAGTACTTAAGAAATCAACACACATCAAGAGACATAACCATCTCTGGAACAGAAAACACACAGCAAGGAACTGTGGCACTCTCACAGACTCTGAAAGTGAGACCTGAGATCTCTTTTGGTTAGACTTAAGCAATCTTATCATTTGAAATAACAGGACTCCAACATTCAGCAGCTTGTACAGTCACAGCTCCACACTTTTTTTTTATTAAACACTACATGTGTTAACACTAACAAATGAAAATCCAAGTGCCCTTAATTTAAATATTTACTATTCCAGAGAGTCTAAGTATTTTCTACAGGTGTACTTCTAAATCTGGAAAGTTTTCAGATTTTCTAACAGTAAGTATGCTGATTAGCAGTACTGGAAGTTTCACTTTAAAAAGAGTTGGTTAAACACATTTAACAGAGTTCTAAATTCTTTCAGTCTATGGGTAGAAACCAGAACTTGATATTCAGATGGAACCTCTTTAGGAAATATTTAAGTGCTTAACAAGTGAATTGTTGAATGAACTGTTTTATTTTGCCTCAATGATGAATTAAATCACAGACAGCATTGCAAACACTGTACAAATGAGAGAATAACTCATCCTCCCATAAGTGGAACAATTATGGTCATTGAAAAGTTCTTTTAAGACTAGTGAATAAGATAAACTACATGTACTGGCCCAAAGGCAACTCTAAAATTACATATTCTTAGTAACTCTGTTTAGGGTTTATAATGAGAATATTTAAAAACTATCATGTGGTTTTGTTCTGTAATAGTCAAATATGAAATGACTCAGAATACAAGGCAGTTAGAAAAGACAGACAAAAAGCATGCTTATTTAAAGAAGCAGCGGTTTGGAAATCCCAATCCAATAGTTTATAAGTGCATTTCTAGTCTGGTTTGTCAGACAAACGAATCGTTAAGGACCTACCTAGGTCATAGATATAGACTACATTTTACAAACATGTAATTAGGAATTCTTAATGAAAGTCTATTTGAGATACACTTCCAAGAATGTGGGAATGCAAAAGTCACGTTAGTGTTCTTATCATGAGTTGAATCTATAATCACTTTCTGTCATTTTAAAAAGAGGTCCAAGAGGGCTGAGTCCTATTGGCTTCTTTCATATTAATAATGTATCACTACACGGTACTCAGCTCATTTAAAAAAAGAAGATAAAGAAGAAGAATGTGAGCAAGGATATTGCCTTGACTCCTCTTCTAAAGGACGGCTTTAAAAAGAAAGGAATATACCCAACTGTGAATAAAGAGAAATAAATAAATACATACATACGTAAACACATAAAGCGATTCCAGGAGTTGAAAAAGACTTTACGAGCACCAATCACTAGAGGGCAGCAGAGGGCAGCAGAGTGAGGCATAGGGAGGGAGCCCTTCTCTGATCACCTGCCAAGGTTTCCTGAGCATCACTGACTGGGGGAGGCTTACCAGTAATGAAAGGCACATAAAACCCCACAAAAGTATTTTAGCTACTTCAATCTAATGTTTCTAAATACTCATCTATTCTCCTTACTATATCAAAGACCTATAACACTGAACTCAGATTTCACTGACAACATCTGAAAATACTCAACACAGCAATGTGATTAAGAGATGTCAGTTCAAAGTTTTAACACAAATATTTGGGGCTAAAGTTCTTATTAAAAATTATTTTGAAAAATGATTTTAAGTAAAACATTTTAACTATGATTATATCACAATGTACAATATTAATCAATCATCATATTCCACTTCATTTTGCTTATGCTATCGGTGCCCTGGATTTGACTATTCAATGAGAAAAGTTATAAGAGGTCTAAGTAAATATTTCCAACTTGAAAAAAATTACTCTTCATACAATGAATATATCTTGATTCCATCATAAAGAGTAGGCTACTCGTGTTACACACAGTAAAAGTAAAATGAATCAAATAAAATACGTGATGGGGAATATATAATTTCCCAGGATATGACTGTTTGAAAAAGATATGAAATAAAATGAGGAAATGAACAATTAACTGAGATATCTCCAAAGGAAAGAAAAGATTCCAATTATTTTTTTTAAGCTGATCTACATTTAGGTGCTGCATATTCGCTGTAACTTCTGCAATCACTTACCTGTATGGAGACTGGACTGATGTGGCTACAGTTGGCATGGCAGTTGCTGTAAGCATCTTTGTTGCTCTGGTCACAGCGTGTGTCAGAGTGGGGCCACCAAGAGCTGAACTGGCTGCCTACGAAATAGAAAATCATCTCTCTATATCAGGGTTTCTCAACCTCAGCTCTACTAACATTTTGGGCTGGAAACTTTTTTCGCTGTGGAAGACTGTCGGGGACATTGTAGGATGTTCAGTGGCATCCCTGACTTCTATTCACCACTCACCTACCACTAGGTGCCAGTAGGACCCCTGTAGCTGTGACAACCAAAACGGTCTTCAGACATTGCCAAATGTCCCTTGGGAGGTAAAATAACCTCCAATGGAGAACTACCATTCTACATGTGTTAATACTTACATGGCACCTTATTTAGGGATACCTGAATACTTTAAATGTTTTTATGATGGTATATATGGATGGAAGTCACAACTTGGGAACTCCTTCCTGTTCATCACCAGCACATATTCATCATCAGAAAGTTTAACTTATTGAGATAGTATTACACTGCAGGCTTCTAGTGGACAAAGACACCCAACACTACCCACTACTGAGTGTGCTGCTATGGCCTTTAATAGCATTTATGATATAAACCAAGTGACACATGGGGAAGGATGGGAAAAGAAGCAAGCGCTTGTATAAAATTTCTGGACAGAAAAAGGAGAAAAAAAATCTTTCAGAAATGTGGAAAGTTCAGCAGACCTATTTTCTGAAGACAGTTTCTATTCCCCCAAAAGGGGGTGGGGGTGGGGTGGGTGGGTGGAGCAGGGAAAAGGGATGGGGAGGGAGAAGGAAGGATTTCCTGTAAAATACACTTCTACGTTGTGGGCATTCGGGCAAATGCCTGTTCCCTATGTCCACGATATGGTACTGCTAGCAAATTCTTCCAGTAGGCTCCAGCTACAAATATCAACATTATACACGATCTCAAAACACAACATTATAAAAGGGAAAAAAACCCAAAGCATTTATTTCAAAAACAGGTTAAATAAAATTTGCTACTCACTTCTAATCTTGTGTAGCAATCAGCAATGAATTTCTTATGTAATGATACAGAATCCTAAAAGTAAGAGGTATATGAAAATTAAAATTAGTCTAGCATTTAGTTGTAATCATTATTAAGGATAAAATGTCAAAATAAAGAAGCCCGACTTTCAGGCATGCCAACTTAGCAATTAAAAATATATTATTTTCTGCTTTTTTGTGTACGTTCTTTCCTTAAATACCCACCTTCTTTAACCGAGGATTTAGATTAATGTAACTGTAGTTTATGATTAACTGAATAGCTTCATTAGCAATTTCTTCATCAGGTGATTCCATGGCTATTTTCCAAATGAAATCCATTCCTATCAATTCCAGCTTTTCTACATACTGTTCAAAAGAAAGAAAAGTATACAGCACACCAAGGTCACAAAATTACAGTTATTTTCTGCTACGCTGTAACTCCACACCTCTTCAAGTTCAAAATGAATTAAGGTTGCAAAAACCAAGCTACATATGAGAACATCATTATACTGATATGGAACTTTAAAACAAGAAACGACCAACAACAGAAACACTGGACAACTTCCATGGAACCAAGACAGATATGGAGATTTTTCTCCAGACATTCCTAAACCTAAGCTAGAACTCTATACAGATGGGCTACTAAAGCAGAAACAAAACAGGAATAATAATGGGCACCCTCTTCACGAGCTTTTCTTCAAAGGAAAGAGAGTCAGGTTAGAGGTAGTTACTAATCCTTGGGGCTCAATCTGGTCTTCTCAAAGCTCAGTTAGAAATGGCAGGATCCAGGCCTTATAAGATCTTGTTAAAATTCTTACCACCTAGGAAGTCAGGTCATGAATGAAACAGACTTGGAAAAAGAGTTATTCTTTTGCCTTTCTTTTTCAAGGTGCTCACGTAAATATAAATATAAGCTGTATACATTCTACAGGTCCTCATTTTCCTGCTTCCTTGTCTGTTAAAAATTTCCCCCTAGTCCACCTGCTGATGCAGGGGACATGGGTTCGTGCCCCGGTCCAGGAAGATCCCACATGCCGCGAAGCGGCTGGTCCTGTGAGCCATGGCTGCTGAGCCTGCGTGTCCAGAGCCTGTGCTCCGCAACGGAAGAGGCCGCAACAGTGAGAGGCCCACGTACCACAAAAAAAAAAAAAAAAAAATTTCCCCCCAAATCCTTGCCCCTGCGATCCTAGAATTGAAGATTTTGGTACTTTTTCAGGTACATGTGAATTGCTAGATCTGAGAGGTTGGAAGCTTGGCTGGAACTATCCCTACTCCACGTTCACGCAGCCACAGGAGGCCGCTGGCTGCCCCAGATCAGCAAGAAGCAAAGAGGGGTCTGAGAAGTCACCTGTGCGAGAAACGCAGCCTCCTCACAGTCTAAGAGAAGCGCCCTCGTCCACGCAGAAGCCCGCAGTCAACGAGGCGCCCATTCTTTTTTAAAAAACTCATGTTTCTCTCAATTATAACACATGTGTTTTGCTGAATGTTACTAGATTTTCCAAATTTTCTAGATTTGAAAACAATGTTACTTACCAATTGAGCTCCTTGTCTTTTCAATCGATGATCACAGAGATTCACATTTTCAAAAAAAGTCTTAAATAAGTTAAAACCTGAAATTATAGAATGTCAGATAAATTCATGCACTCTAGGTACCACAGATAATCAATGAAAAGACAAAGTATATCAAGAGCTAAAACTATAAAACTCTTAGGACAAAACATAGGCACAAATCTCCAAGACCTTGAATTAGGCAATAGTCTCTTAGATATGGTATCAAAAGCACAAGCAACAATGACAAAAAAATAAATAAACTTCATCAAAACTAAAAGCTTTTGTGCTTCTAAGGACTACCAAGAAAGTGAAAAGCCAACCCACAGGACAAAATATTTGTAAATCACATATCTGATAAGGAGTGAATATGCAGAATATATAAACAACACTTACAACTCAAAAATAAAAGGGCAAATAACCCAATTTAAAAATGAGAAAAAGATTTTTATAGACATTTCTCCAAAAATGATATATAAATGACCAATAAGCCCATGAATGGATGCTCATCATCCTTAGTCATCAGGGAAATGTAAATCAAGCCACGAGATACCATGTCACAACCACTAGAATGGCTAAAATAAAAAAGACAGTTTATAATAATTATTAGAGATGTGAAGAAATCAGACCCTCATATACTGCTGGTGTGATTATAAAATGCTGCAGCCACTTTGCAAAACAGATTGGCAGTTCCTCAAATGTTAATTATATGATACAGCAATTTCACTCCTAGGAATATAAAAACTTGTATATGAACGTTTACAGCAGCATTATTGATAATAACCCAAACTGGTGACAACCCAAATGACCATCAACTGATGAATGGATAAACAAAATGTGTTATGGCCATACAATGAAATATTACTCAGCCATAAAATGGAAAGAAGTTCTGGTATGTGCTAAAACCTGGGTGAACCATGAAAACGTTATGTCTCAGCGTGATAAAAGAAGCCAAATATTCATACAAAAGGTGACATATTATATGGTTCCATTTATATAAAATGTCCAGATTAGAATAATCTATAAGGACAGAAACTAGATGAGAGGTCAGGGAAAGGGGAGAATGGATAGTGACTGGTGGTACATGGTTTCTTTCTGGGGTGATGAAAATATTCTGAGATTAAAAACAGTGAAGGTTGAACAACTTTGTGGATATACGAAAAGCACTTATTGTACACCTTAAAAAAGTAAATTTTATAGCATATAAAATACATATCAATAAAAAAAACTCAATTAAAAGAAACAACTGAAAAGAGGATTTCTATACTTTGACAAATCTTCACCTTAAATGAATCCTTTCTGTACTAAGTAATTTCATGAAAAGACAGCTTGACAATTAGCCTATATAACTTTAAAATACCATTCATGTAAAAAGAAATTTATCTGTGTATATAAACATATGTATATATAGATGTGTCTTTATATGCATAAGGCAAAGACCAGAAGGATATCCCAAACTGGTTAGCTGCTTCTGAGAGTGGGCTGAGAAGAAAAGTATAAAATTCTTACTTTAAAGAACTGAAAAAATGATTTTATGTTTTTCTTCCCTACCATTCATGGTGATTTCATACGACTCCAATTTAAGAATTTTCTCCTTGAAGAGCTGCTGCTGAACATCACTCTCAAGATCATGCTGCCCTTTTGTAAACCATTCAAAACACATCTGCGGATCAAGACAAATATCACCCTGTAACTAAAATCCATTTCAGGCAAATACATATTCCAAACTGGGAAAGCAAAGATAAATTATTTTTAATTCTTTAGAAATTTATATTGCCTTAATACCACTCAAAACTGAAATGGTTCTAACTCTGGAACTAAATAAAGCAGTTAATTACAGCAATGTTTCCTCTAGATAATGAAAATATATATTCATGCTTTTCACTGAATTGTTACACTTTGGTTTTACCACCAACATGTATTAATAAGCCTTACTATGTGCCAGGGACGGTGCTAGGCACTGTCACATACTTAGTCCTTTCAATAATCTTATGATGTAGTTAACACTATTCTACAAAATGAGATGAGGAAACAGCCATTCACTGTTAGAAAACGTCAAAGCAGTGTGGTTTAATCCATCTTCAGCTGTGTAACTGTAGTTCTAAAGATCTGTCTAGGTATCAGTTCCTTCTTTAGCGTTTCCGGGATACAACATCATTATAGGAACTCGAAGTTTTCTGCTGGTTAATTTAAAATTAGTTTCATGGGAGGGAAAAAAAATACTAAAAGACACACCAAGAATTCTTTTGCTGTACTCACTTGGCTGAATTTGGTTTTATCCAGAATGGTATCAGACTTACCAAAGATCTCACACACTTGTCTATATCACAGATATATATTACATAAAATATCTTTTCAACACTTATAGTTCCTAGCCTATTAGTATAAATGTATGCTTAGTAAATTGAAAAGTGTTTAGAATTGAAGATGTGAGACACACACAAAAATGTGAGATACACACAAAAAAGTGAAATACTATTAAGTCCCACTGCTGTCTTACTTCATCCACAATATCTTCTTACCTCTCTATCTAATTCACAAACATCCTGGCCAGTCACAAGACACTCCCAGATTTCCTTGGCACGATTCCAACCCAGATACAGAGTAGCTTCTTGCAAGAAAAATGCCAGAAATTTTAGATGGGCCTCTAAATACTGGAAGAAGAAATAATGCTAATTAGTTAACTCCAGGCATTCATATGTAAAAGAAAAATTTAAAAAAACAAAAAAATTTTGAAATTAAAAAAATAGTTTTACCTAATGCTTTTTCATATAACTTAGGGTAAAGTAAATGTGAGAAATCTGTTTACAAGTTGACAATACAACGTAGCAGAAACCACTTGAAGTCTAACACAAACTCAGTTGACTTTAGATGCCAAAAAAATACAATTTTGGCAATCTCAGAGTAAAACACCACAACACAACTGGTGAGTTAAGGTATTTTTCTATTTTTTAAAAAACAATATTACTAACCACTAGATTTGAAAAACAAAAGCCATTAGCCACAGAACTGACAAGTTATTATTTCTGATCAAAGACAAAGAAAAGATGTTTGTTTTTATTACCATATCACATGCAGTTATCTTGGGTGATTTACTGAAAGATTTACCCACAAATATCAATTTTCTGAACTTTTATTTTGAGGTTTTTATAGTCAACATACAAAAATGTTCCATTATGACAAAGACCCTCATGCTACCTCTTTAGAGTTACTCCCAATAAATATTATTTTTATAGTTCAAGTGCAAAAAGGCCAAATGAATGCTGTAAATCATGAAACAAAAGCACAATGCCAGATACCTCCCGATAAGTGTATCGACCATCCACTAGTGTTGAACCTGTTAAGCCTCCAGGTCCAGCCACAGCTGCTGCAAGCCGATGACAAGCTATCAAACTTCCTGTTACCAATTTTACTATTTCAAAATTTTTCTTCAAGTCTTGAATAATGCTCTTGGTGAAAACAACAAGAAGAAAAATGGTATGAGAACGCGCAGTTATTTTGTCAGTTTAATACAAGCTTCTATTTTAGCTTGTAGTTGAGGAACAGCAAACCCAGAAAGTTTTTCACTCCTATTTGCTACATAAAAGTAAATAAAATCAATCTGCTATGTACATTTACTAGGGAATTACTATAGAATTAATAAACTTCCCTGGTAAATTTCTGCTTCTAAAAGGGATTCTTTAAAAAAAGGAAAGTCTTTCAAAAGAATGATTTCACTTCTTGCATACTTTTCCAGATCTTTCTTCCCAAGTCTATTACACTGAGGAAGCTCTAGCTCCTTAAGCAAACTAATGTTTTCACAATATAAAATAAGTCTTTGAATCTTTTCAAACAAATTTCTAAAATACCATTAACTTTTAAACATTGGTTTATTTTGTAAATTAAGGAAATAAAAAATAAATGAGTTAGGGATATAGCAAAAGAAAAGCTCCATAGAAATGAAAGCAGAATGATGTTTAAATTCAAGATTATTAAGTAATATAAACGAATTACATTAATAACCATAAAACTGTAATATAGTCACTACAAAACTCAGCAATCTTTTGATGTTTGTTATTATAAAAGGTTATGCAAGTAATTGTATAATAATCAAATATAACTATAGTCTTACCTTGTCTTGCTTTTGATAGGTTTGTTTTATGAACGAGCGGGTGATTTCATGTAGCTGACGCAAAGCTGGTACTACCCATACAAACTGGGGATTATTAAGTTGAGATGACTAGAGTTAAAAAGAAGTTACATTAGTTAAATTTAGAAATAAATAGCAGATTAAATTTATTAGCTATAAAAAATTTCCAAGTCAATTAGGTATTATTGTTACACATTCTATTATTTTTCTCTTCACATCGCTCATTTATAGTTTATCTCCATGCACTCATAATTCAGTCTTCAACTTCTTATTCTGCATGCAATCCTAAAGCCAAGAACTGCAAACAGGAGTGGATGTGAAGTGATAGTAAATGTACAGGGGTACATCAGCAAAAAACAGACGACAAGGAATTAGCAACTTCAGAGGATAGATTAAGTAGCACAGGCTGCTAGGATATGTTGACGTAATAAAATAAATTGATGGCAAAAGCTTAACTTGGATAATACTGAACTGGCTGATAAGTAAAATGGTATAAAAATATGGTTTTCTACAATTACATGATTAAGATACCAATGATATGATCAAGATACTAATAGTGGTCTAAATATTAAAGAAAAATATCCATGGTCTGCTTGTATTTCCTAGTTAAAACAATTTTATGAGAGAATTCTACTTTTATTAATTATTACAGCCACTTCACACTTATACTTTATATTTTTCAAAACACTTTCAAATATGTTATTTCTGAAACTGGTACATGACAATCCAGATCTTCAAGTACATATCTGAAAAGTCTGATGTTCATGCGATACTCTTTAAAAAGAGAATTGCTTTTGAATAAATAGCATCTTTCAAACTATGAGATTTCATTATAAAGGTTGTAGGAATGTCAGATTAAACACTATCGATCAATTGGCAAGTAACTCTCTAAAAAACTGAGTAACAGTTTAAGTCCTTAGCTTTTACTTTAAAAACTGTATTATTTTTTTAAAGCCTTGCTTCTTTATGTCTTTCTGTAAGATGAACATGCCTATGGGGCAGAAAACTACTTTTGATGTCATTTGCAGAAAAATATTGTACTACTAAATACGTAAATGTGAGACAGCTACTGCCTAAATAATACTGGCTTTCCTAGAGATTAGCCAATCAATCAGCAAATACCGTATTTCCTGGATTCTAAGATATAGGTTTTATAAATTTTAACATTTCTGAAATGGGACACTTCTTACAATTGTATCAAAGAAACTTACCAGCCACTAGGCATAGGAGTAAGTTTAGATATACCTGTCCTTATGTGAGTATGTGCAAACTTAGCTGTTTACAAAAGGTTTCTACTCATCTACCCATCATTTCTGCTGTTACGTGGCATAGTTTAGCACCAAACAAGGATGGCTTTTTAACTTAAATGTAGATCACCGATTTGTTTCTTGAATGCTATCAAAAAGATTACACTATGATATAGCACTGATTAGCCTGTCATGTCCATCAATTCAATTAAAAGCACAGAATAACTGCCAGTGGTCTCGGACTTAAGTGTTTTTCAGAGCCAGGAGAATTTGGTGTGACAGACTCATACCCTGTGAAGGGCTACATCACTTGGCATTAAACGTCTCTCTGTCCAAAGCTGCACCTTGATTCAAAAGAAACTGTTTAACTTGTAGTATATACAACTTAATGAAAGAAAAAAGCAGCTTGAGTTTTACAAAAAAGGGACACAAAACTCCATATTCTTCAACGTGCCTCAAAATTCTACAATCTTAAAGATTTCAAAGAAGTCCAAAGCACTACACTAGATAATGAAAAGCGGTGTGCCACAGTGAGGCTGTACATACTGGATTAAACCTGTGATGCATGTTGCAATCACTGGCATCTTAGAATCAGAGAAATAAGGTACGTATTAAAGGCCAACTACTTGCAAGACTAGCTAGAATATTTCTGCTAGGATATGAAAGTTGCAAAATGACAGAGATTAAAATTCTAAGGCTTACGTCCGAACTCATACCTTCCAAAAGGATTACAAACATTAGGATATAAATATAAACCCTTTAGTAAATAAGCAGGTATATTAAAAAGTATCATTATGACCAATTAAGTCAATTACGGTTAGGTTATTTTTTTAACATTGAAAATTACCCTTTAGAATCTAAAAAGTATTCCTGATATAGCCTTTCTACAGTTTAGCAAACAAGACAGATGTTATTTATTCCATCATATCTATAACATTATGTTGCTATGTTACAGGAAAAATTTAAATTACTCTTCTCCATTTATAAAAGGGGCAGAAGACTGTGGTGAACAATTAAAACGAACATATCTGATAATGTCTGATAATGAAGCTGAGGTTTCATAAGTAGGAGTTAATGGTATATCCAAATTAGACTCCTAATGTTAGATGAAGCCGTAGAGGTCAACTAGTTTAGCCTGCAAACCTGTGCCTAAACTTTCCTTATTCATTTTTGTTACAAAACTTGTCTTCTAGTGTTTCCAGTGATGAGGAACTCAGGAGGCAGTGCATTCTGTGTCAGACTGTTTCACAGGAAGTTCACTGCTCTATCATATTGCAACATGCCTTCCCATAACTTCTTAGGAGACATAAAAAGTTAAGTTGAATCAAACTTCTGTAACAATCCTCTAAGTAGCTTTAAAAGCTTTCCTATTCTTTCTCAAGTTCTCTCTTCTCAAAGTTGAATATCCCAGTTCTTCATCTGCCTTGTTTTACCAGACCTAGCCATTTACCTAGAACCAAGTTCAAATTTTACATGGGTGGACATTTAAAAAGTATTTCCTCCTGTGCTAAGCACATCACTGTGAGGCTGTACTGAGGGCATCTTGCTGGTTTTACTTTCAGTCGTATGTTTTGGCAAGTGGAGGCCCCTCAGGTATGGGTAAGTAACAATTTTAGTGTCCTCACAGAGGAAGGGGAAGAGGTAAGAGAAAGGGAGCCAACATTTATTGAAAGGCTGCTGGGCACTGTGCTAGGAGGCCTTCATATAATGACTTAAGGAATACACAAACACCACTAATTGAGTAAAAATGACTTTTTTGGTTTAGTAATATTTTTTTTTGGATGAGTACATTTAAACTTTTTAATTGAAGTAAAAAATAAGTGCAATAAGAGGGAAAGGGTTGGGGGCAGACAGTGGAAGGTATAAAGGAAGCAAAGGAAAGAGGACCAAGGAAGCCAAGGGTATCCTGGCAGAATCTACAGAAATAAAGTTGAGAAATAAAGGTCAGAATTTCTGAACACAATAATGGAACTTGGGAATTTTAAGAGTGTCAAAAGCAGAGGGAAAGGGAATCAGTTGGAGGAGTAGAGGTAGCTGGGGGGTGGGAGGGGAGTAAGAGGTGGGTGATCTTGTCTTACCCTTTGCTTAGTTTCTGTGTAGCCTGGCAGGGAGACATAATTCCCAGTCAGCCCACCTTGCTGCCTGGCAGGAAAGGGCATAGCATAGAAAAACACCTTTAGTGGCAGTATATAACTCAACCCCCTGCCTGGAGTCATATCGGGGGCTTTGATCTTCCCACTGCCCCCCTTCAGCCATGTGTACTTTAAGAGAGTATCTGCAAAAGCACTCAGTCAACTGAAAAGTGCTATGTAAATGCAAGTTATTATTATTTGAAATGAAAGAATGGTACATCAGAATTTCTTTACTGGGAGCAGTGGGATACAAAAAAGGAAGAATATTCCTTTCAAGACTCACAAAATGACTCCAAAATTCTCCCTGTTACTTTCTGAGTTTTGTTATCAAACAACAGACATGAATGAAGCGACTGCAAAGAGAAGCAATAAAGATGCAGCGATGCTACTGGCTACAAGGGCTAAAGTACTGCTTAGCTGTAACAAGGAAGGAACAGGGATCAGGAAGGATTTTTCTGGTTTCAAAAGCCATTTCCCTGGAGGGAGGAAAAAGTCCCTTCAGCTTTGACCTTCATACCTATAAAGAAATGTATCTGTTACTGTGAAGAAAAGAACTTTTTCCATAGATACCCTTTCCCTCTTACTATTGAAAGATTTAAACTTCTTCAGTAACTCTGGATGAGTTTCAATCACAAAGACAGAGGGTGCTAAATTATCTGAATCACTGAGCTGAGAAAACTGGGAAAATTCATATTGTATCTGAGTAGAAAGAGAGCAATGTTGTTGAATTAAAGGAACAATTAATCATAACCTGAGCATTACCAGCTCCAGTTTGTGAACGATTTTAATGTAGAAAATTCACTTGACCAAATTCAATGTCAGAAATATAACACACAAAGTTCTTAAATGTCCCCAACTAAACTTTATGACCAAGCATAATTTAAGAGAATAAAAGCCTACTGAGTCACCAAGGCTGCTTAGCAAGAGCTGAGTCTCTGAATTTACTAATGTAAATTAGCAGTATTCAAGATCCTTTAAAGAAATACTTACTAGGAAAGCCAAGAAATATGTTTTACCAAAGAAATTCCTAAGCCATTAGCTATTTACTAAAACCTTTTCTTATGATAACAGTGAAATGAAACCCCTCTCGCTGCTAGGCTTTGTTTCATCTGGGCAACCTGAGGGCCTGCATGGGAGGAGGACATGCTCTGATCAGGGCTGCTGCAACCACGGAAGCAGGCTCCAGTGAGCAGCTACTGACTGCAGCAACAGGGGAGCTACAACCATCACTACACATGCTGCTACCCACCCTTTCGAAGGACAGTCCTTAAGTCCACAGTCACCTGGAGGCCAAAGCCCTGGAGCGTAGGACTTCCACAGCACCCATCACTACCCAGTTCTACCTTCTAAAATCGAGCCCTAGCATCAGGCACTCACTCAATAACCATTTGTGTAAGGAATTACTTTAGGAACACATCTGAACCAAGCACCTAGAAAACGACTACGTGCCAGCAACGAATGAACTTCTTTCTTCCCTTCTTTCTCTCTTCTGACTCTATGAATGTTCCTCCATTTCTCTCTTATGGGAGGAAAATGGACACGATATTTATTTAGAATCCACTGTGCTTATTAAAGATGTGCATACTTTGGATTTAATTTTAAAAAAGAAAAACTAAGTTGAAGGTCTTAAAATCTTATGAAAATAATATAGTAAAACTACTCTTTGAATGTGACCCTGGATTTTTTTCCCCTTTGACAGTCAATAACCCCCAAGCTTTAAATAATAAGCACAGGTCATAAGCAAATATTTAAACAGCAGTGTATACCTGAATATTATTCAAAGAAACACTAAAACATACTTTTATCTTAAAATTATAATTCAATTTATTAAAAGGAATTATTAAATTAGTATACCTTTTAGTTGGTTCCATCTGCAAATTCTTACCTTGAATCCATCCTTCTTGTTTTTTTCCAAACCTGACCATTCTCCAGGCTGAAAATTAATTTTAAGAAATATAAGTGACTTGGTAAAAGCAGTACCTATAATTTCCCAATTTTGGACTCTAACGTGTGAGCTTCCAGGTAGGACATTTAGTTTAATTTACATAATAGGGGAGGAAAATTATTTGGCTCTAATTACTCAGACAATACTGTTGCTCTGACAACAAAACTAGACAAAAGATAAAACCAACCCTTTTAATATCTTCTATGCACTTAATGATGTAGCTCCTCTTGATTGCTTCTTTCACTGCATACGCATCACTTAGGATTGTCAGGTGCTCCTCCAAAGCTTGCTGAATAAGGCTACTGGGCAACGTTGGGAGATGAGCCAGTTCCCAGAGTACATCTAACACCTACAATAAACCACATGTGATGAGCCAGCCCATATGCAAGTAAAGCTGCTTTAAGTACTTGTAGCTAGAAAAAGTCATTTGATTCTCCTGCCTTTCCAGAAGTGGTCTCAAAGCGAGCTTCACGGCCTATTCGTCCAATCAGGCTCAATAGCTTCTGTCTTACTCTATCGGTCTCGGTCTCCCAGCTCTGTAGAACGAAAAAGAAAAGACACAAGAACTGCTTCCCAGTCCCATTTGATCACACTGGCAAAATATGCAAAAACTTTAAACTTGAGCTAAAAAAGTTTAATAAAGTAAGAAGAGTACGGTTAAACACTGCTAATTTAGAGGGAGGAGACTTCAAAATAAGATTATTCTAGAAATATTTAAAAGTAAGCACGTTTGAACACATACCTTCTGAATGAGAACAAACAAATGATTAAGCTGATCTGAATTAAATTTGACAGCTGCTGCAGCAATAATAGTATGGATATTCTCGATCACAGTAGATGATTGTCCTGACTAGAAAAGAAGACATTGGGAAGAAAGTTAAGTCTTGGACACTGGAAAAACCCAAGTCTTTCCCTGTTGATGTATAGAAGCAAAAGCAAAACAGTAACAAAGATAAACTGATTCTAGTCTAACAGCATACATACACTTGCATGATAAAATTGGTAAGACTACAAGAAGCAACCATTATTAATGGTTATCTGTTGGCCTTGTTTAAATTCCTAGAAGCATTAAATCTCTAAAAAGACAATGTAAAAAAAGGTGAGAATCAAGTTCTCAATCTGACATATTCATTTCAAAAGGAGAACAAAATATTTTCAACTGGCTTAAAAACAATTTAAACTAATTACAAGAAAAACATACTCACTTTTTACATTTTATAAATGATCTTGAGGGTTTCAGTTGAGAGTATTATGTGTCTCATTTTTAAATCTGCTTATAGATACTCTGTGACTTCAATTAATATTTATTTATCCATGGGCAGTAAGTCTCTGCTTTAGAGAGTCACCACCCTTCGCCCTTACTGAAAAAAAATGTCAGAAAAAGGCAAAAATAATTCTGATCAACTTACCTGTATCTTCCAAATTTTAGTGAGCTCATCTAAAGACAATTTACTGCCCAAGAGTTCAATAATTCCCTTTATACGATCACAGTATTGTGCTTGGTCTATGTTGCCTAAGAGAAGAAACACCAGAGAGGCAGACAGATACAGTGAACACTAACTTTCTAAATATGATTCTATTTATTCAAAGCAATATTAACTTGCTATAAGATTATTTAAAGGCTAATATAGTCAAAGCAACAATTTCATACCTTTTTTATACAGAAATATATTATTTATGTGTTAGGTAACCTTTTTTAAGCAACTTACCTTCCAATGCAATTGACAGAACTGAGTTCTCAACTAGCCAATCTAACAGTCTGTCTGTATCTATAGCATTCTTCACAGATTTGGATAAAGTGCTATCTTCTATTAGTTTGGTTACCTAAAAAGACAGGATTATTGTGATTGAATCTAATGCAAATATTCATAATCAAAATCTTCATATATATTTTGTGACTTTTATAGTGTTACAATGTGGTCTAATGATTAGCCAAAATGTATCAAAGGCCAGTTATTAGAAGTTAATAGACCACTTATTTGTGATGTCTCTTTAAAAAGAACACAGAGGTCACACTTCCTGGGCCACTGCTGATTGGCTCAGGGATGCACATCTGACCCAAACTTCAATCAGAGCACTCCTCCAAATTCTATACTTGGGACCAGAGAGAAAGTATCAGTCCTTCCCGAGTCACAAGAGCTATCCATGGCCATGTGTACCATATGAAAGATGCCACTCTGTAGGTGGAAAGAGAACAAGGCCATCATGCTCATAGAAGCAGAGCTGAGACCTGGATAGAGTCCTGGCAGTGATTCAGTCTCAGATTCTAGTTGATCCTGTTGCCCACATGTGTCCCTGCCCTTACACGGTTTGGCTAGTCAAACTCTCATTCATGTGAGACAGCCCAGCCTTCTTCCATCAAATTCCTCTTTTAGTCTAAGATAATTCAAGATGAGTTTATTTCACTTGCAGCCAAGAATCCTAATTAACACAAAACTGAAGGAAAATAACTGGAATTATGACTGAACTGTATTGGCTCCACCGGAAACTCACCAAAACCAACTATGCTCATGTAAAGTTTAGGAAGCTGCAGAAAGTTACTTCCATCATTTTGCTTAGACCATCACAGTTGTAAACAAAACAAAACAAAATTTTGCCTCAACCCCAGTTAGAAGATTTGATCTAAGTAAACACATATCTGAAACATAGTAAAAGGAATTATACCCTTAGGGTAAAAAGTAAATCTCAAACTGTATATTCCAAGGAATTATGTTCTAGCAAATTTCACTAGAACACTAAATATTTCACAGAACGAATTTGGAATGTAATACATATAAAAATATTGCTTTATTAACAATTATAAACATGTACACCATTTTACATATAATCACTGTTATCTCTTTTTGTAGGATTACAAGAAATTATTATTCTTTATTTCCCAACATTTTTATATTAATAACCACAAGTTCTGGAAGAACTTAAAGTGTCTGTCCTTTAAGTCTTCCAGAAACGGACGCAAAACTTACTTCTTTGAGGGAATTCATTTTAGCGCTAAAATGAGGTGATTTCAGCATGCGCAGTAGGATGTCTAGTCGAAGGTCGTCCACAACGGTCACCAGATCCGGTTGGAAGCGCATGCAAAGTAACTTAATGGCAGACAAGAGCTCCGGGATGCTAACCAATCTCTTTTATTTAAAAACAAAATACACACAAACATACAGATATATAAACAGAAGAAACAAAAAGGAACCATGAAAACATTTTGATGCCAATTCTTACACACACACACACAGGAATACAGGACATTTTCAATAACCATGGCCTAATGGTATATGATATTCCACATGGTCAATAAACTACATTTTACTTCTAAACAAAAGTTAGCACATATGTGAGCAAAGAAAAAGGAAGGGTTCTGTGATAAATTCAAGGTAGACAAAATAAATCATGTTAAATTTAAATGTTAAAATTGCTTTAAACACCTTTGGATATAGCTTTTAATACTGAATTATTTTAAAGCTTCTTCAATGCTATGCCAATTATACTACTATCAAAATCAACACGTTAGCAAAATTCCTAATGGTATCACTTGCTGACAACCCTACATTCATTCTATTGACTGACGTAACACCAACCACTTGGTATTTCAGACAAAACATTTTTTGGTTGGGAGATGTAAAATTAATTTGATGTGAGTTGTACGTGACCACAATCCAAACAGCAATGGTGTGTGAACCTTGCCCCAAGCCCTGGCTCTGCTTCCATGGACCAATAGGCATTGGGGCTACTTGACTGGAGAGAACATTACCTTATCTTTAAGGTCCTTTTCTTCCACGCTCCGCACGTCCTGGATTGTAGTAAGGATGACTGGGTCCAGCATGGGCTGCAAGAAAACAGTACTGAAGTTAATAAGGACCCCTGAATCTGTCCCCAAACTAGAGAGGAGACACTTTTTTATTCACATTTCATAAAGGAGAGGGTGCTATGCAAAGATCGGAATTCTAGTATTAGAGCAGCCACTAACTAGGTAATACCATCCCAAGTAAACCCTTAACTGATTCTGTGCCTCACCTTCTTTACTATCATATGGGTGCAATTCCTCTTTAATATCTTATAAAGGGTCCTTTGAAGAGCAACCAAAGACAACCAAAGACACACCGACTAACTTAAAACATTAAGCATGAGTATGTATTATTTTTGTAATAAAGTATTTTGCATTTGATTTAAAAAACGAATATAAGCACAGACCATGAAAAATACACTGTTTTATTAGGCATTTATTTTGCTAACTGACATAAGTGAGGCCTATAGACAAGACTCATACAACACACTGCTCCAGAATGGTAGCATAACCAGGTAACTAACTCTAAACAGTATGTGAGAAGTAGCAAACTATTAGCTAGATCTAAATGATCACTTCCATTTAAGTAAAATAATTTTTAAAACTTATCTGGTGACAAGAGACGATAGACAATATTTGGCTGTCAAAGCAAGAAGACATTAGCAATGAATTAAAATGACATCAGGCAACTGATTATCCTAGTAGAATTTCTTTATTTACACTTATGCCAACTGTATAGTGAGAACTGAGAGCTGTCAGGGTAAGAGGTAAGTCACATGGCTCTTGTCAGCATGTGCCAGCCCGACTTAATTCTCACTGCAACTCTGTGAGACAAGCATGGTTATTATCACTATTTTACAGATAAAGAAGCCAAGTCATAGGAGTTACTTCAGCCTTCCGAAGTCACACAAGGAGCAAGTGGTAGAGACAATTGTTAACTTACATAAATATGGTATGAATTTATTGCTGAATGAATTTAAGGTTAGATGGTTTGATATAATTAAAATAAAGTTAAATAAGCTTTGGTTGGAAATTCATATACTTTTTACTCTTTTTAAAGTACACTGTGCTTGGACTTCCCTGGTGGCACAGTGGTTAAGAATTTGCCTGCCAATGCAGGGGACACGGGTTCAAGCCCTGGTCTGGAAAGATGCCACATGCCGCGGAGCAACTAAGCCCGTGTGCCACAACTACTGAGCCTGCGCTCTAGAGCCCGCAAGCCACGACTACCAAGCCCATGCACCACAACTACTGAAGCATGTGCACCTAGAGCCTGTGCTCTGCAAAAAGAGAAGCTACCGCAATGAGAAGCCCGCACACCACAACAAAGAGTAGCCCCCGCTCACAGCAACCAGAGAAAGCCCGCGTGCAGCAACGAAGACCCAACGCAGCCAAAAAAAGTACACTGTGTTTACATATAAAACCTGGAATTTCTAAAGAACTTAGTTATTAATTAGCAGTTGGAATATTTACACTGAAGGTCTTTCCACGGAGCAATGCATGGGTTTAAAAGCATGCATTTAAAAATTCAATCCTGGCTCTGATTATTAAAAAGCCAATTATTAAATTATTAAGTCAAATCATTTAGTCTCTTTGTCTTCGTGTTTCAGCTACAAAAAGAATGATTGTATTCATATGCTTAGTAAGTGAGAGAACACTAAGTGTCTCTAAAGACCTTGGTATCCAGAATGAAGAAATACATAAGTAGCCATCCTGTTTCATTTAAAAAAACTCTAAAGAAGGCACTTAAAACTTAGAAATAGCAGGAATTTCCAAAACCTACTAAAAAAATCCTATACCCCTTGTTAAAATGGCCCTAAGTAAATTAGATATTAGAAAGAAGGAACAGTGCATACTATTTGCTTCCAAAGGACACTAAGCTTTCAAAACCATTTGCGGTGATTTTAAAAAATCTCTGTGAAAGTTTTAAGTTTCACAGACTTATTTCTATAAAGAAAATAATAAATGGAGGTATTTCAACATGACATTTTATTCAGTAAAACTTGTTAACTGAAATGGAAAGGAATAAGAAAATGTAATAAGCCCTAAGCATTAGAAAGCTGAACATTCCACAGCCTTGACTATCCTGTGACCTGCTGACGTACAATCTGCAGAGTCAAGAAATCAGACGAGATATGCTGTTAAACTGTTACTCAGATAGAGAGTGACTTGGCTAGCAGGTGAGGCCAGCACCACTCAACACTGTTTAACACATAATGGCACTGAACCCTTAAATAACCCTGTAAAGGGGGTAAGGATATATGCCACCTATTTTATAGTGAAGGAAGCAAAGAAAAATATATGCTATAATATGTAATTATATTTGATAAAATGATCAATTGAAAAGGTAAATAACCTTAAATGTTAGGTCTCCTATACCTTAAATTAGTAATCACTTTTATTTATCTTCTGATATTTTCACTATAAAGATAGCTAATCTGAAAAAAAAAGTTACTCTAAATTAGGCATAATTCTGAACAACCTGATAAAAAGATAATTTTACTGTTTGTATGTCTTAGATCACCTCTGAAGTAAGTGTAAAATGGCCTATCTTACCTGTACCACTGAGGAGTTGAGGTACTCTGCACACACCCCTAAGGGCTGCACCAGTGCTGACACTGCCTGAAAAAAGACAGTGAAGGTGAGAAATAAATGTGAGCGAGTTTCTTCCTTTTAACATTAAACAAATCCCTTTTAATATGTCAGAGAACATTTTATACTCTTGAATAGAAGAACTGATATAAAGATGTCGATTTATTTAAATTACTGTAGAAATGTGATTTAAATCAGAATATGCCAATAAAACTTCTTTCAAGGCTTGGATGAGATGATTCTAACGTTCACATTGCAGAATAAAAAAAAATTTGATTTGAACAAGGAGAGAACAGTTGGGGAAGAAGTGAAATGTGCCTTTAACAAAAGAATACTTAAGGCTTCCATGAAGAAAATTATGAAACTTTACAAAAATACATAAATAGTCCAAATAAATGAGATACCACGTTCTTGAATGGAAAGGACCAGTACTGTAAAAATGAGCAAACTGAACACACCTACAAACTGAACACAATTCCACATATGGTCTTGGTGGAACTTTCTAGAGCAGGAGAACCTGCCATGTTGGCTATATGCAGAAGAGTAAAAATATGAGAATGATCAATAAAATTTGAGAAAAGAAAGACGTTGAGCAAAACTGGCACTACCAATAATGAAAACATTGGAGAAATGGTATAAAAATGGCAGAGTGACTGAACGAATGAATGACAGGAACAGAAGTCCAAGAACAATTCATGTATAGACGGGATTCTGACATTTGATAAAGCCAACAAATCAAAGGAGTGAAGAAAAAAATGGAATATTCTTTAAAGGATCTTAACAACAATTAGTTACCCATTTGCAAGAAAATAAAAGTGGATTTCTATCTTACAACATATATAAATACATTCTAAACGAATTCAAGAACTAAGTTTAAAAAATGAAACTGTAGAAGTATAAAATTATATGAGTATTTTTATAACCTTGCGATGGGGAAGGAAACACTCCCCAGGCAAATCAGAAAAATTTTAAGCCATTAAGGGAAAAATTGACTGTATAAAATTTTGAAGCCTCTCTATGGCAAAAAGGCACCATCAACAGACATGAAAAGAGAAGGAAAAGGCCGGGAAAGAAATTTACAAATACACAAAACAGACATGACATTGATATACTTAATATAAAAAGAAAAAAATAAATAAGACAAGGAACCCCAAAGACCTATGTAAACAGATCAAATTTACAGAAGAAATGCCAATAGCCAATAAGTCATATAACAAAATGCTCAAATTCACAGGAAATCAGAGTATTGCAAATTAGATAATAAACTACCATTTTTTTGGTCCATCATATTGGAAAATTAAAGACTGGCAATATTCAGCACTAATGACAGTACTAGGAAATGACTTTGTGGGAGTATACACTGGTCACTGCTTTTTGAAAGGAGATTTAGCCTATCAATTCTAATTTTAAAATGTATATAGTCTTTGAAATCCCATTTTCTAGGAATCTATCCTTCAGAAATGGCAGCAAATGCACACAAGGACAAATTTACATGGAACACTCTCTGTAATAGCAAAAACTTAGAAATAATCCAATGCTCATTAATAAATGCATCATGGTACAACAGTTGCAGGAACACACTGGAGCCATCAAAAACACTGATAGCACTAACCTGGAAAGATGTCCATGATATAATGTTATATGAAAGTATGCTACTAGGTATAGTTTGATTACAATTTGATCTCAAAGAGAAAGAGAGAACATGCAGATATATTTTATATAAACTTAGGAAAAAGTCAGAAAGGCTATGCATTATATGGGTAACCATGACCTAGGAGGTAGATGTTATGTGTCGGGGTGGGGTGGAGGACAGGAAACCTTCTCTTCTTACTTTGTACAGGTATTTTAAACTGACAGATTGTGAATGATTTTTTTTCCTCAGTATTTTTCAAATCCAAAAATATGTAAATATAAATGTAAAATGATGACATTCACTTGTACTCAGTCTTATAACACAGCCTAAATTTATGCTGGGACATAGTCACCTTCTTTACTGGTCAGAAATCAGACATTTATTGTGATTTAAAAAAAAAAATTATTGATTTATTTTTGGCTGCCTTGGGTCTTTGTTGCTGCATGCGGGCTTTCTCTAGCTGTTGTGAGCGGGGCTACTCTTCGTTGCGGCATGTGGGCTTCTCATTGCAGTGGCTTCTCTTGTTGCAGAGCACGGGCTCTAGGTGCACGGGCTTCAGTAGTTGTGGCTCGCGGGCTCAGTAGTTGTGGTGCACGGGCTTAGTTGCTCTGCGGCATGTGGGCTCTTCCTAGACCAGGGCTCGAACCCGTGTCCCCTGAATTGGCAGGTGGATTCTTAACCACTGCACCACCAGGGAAGCCCTTACTGTGAAATTTTAATTGTACCTGTTTGCAAAATTAGAGCCTCAATCTTTGCAATCTCCTCCTATGCCTGAATTTCTACCATCTTCTCAATACAACCTAAACAATCTAATTTTACATCAACTGCAACAAACAACACAGTTGTTTGAAAAATGGTCTGACCTAAGGGAAAAATCTTGGAGGTATCTAGCTTCAAGACATTTGATAATAATGAGGACAAGCCCAGATTCCTATGCATCCATCCTTGGCCAATTTTCATCCAAGGAGGGGAGAAACTTTGGGCTTCTCTGTTTGTTTGTTTAAATAAATTAACTCTGCAGGAAATTAGTGAGTGTTTTATTTAAACTTTTTAAAAAATGAAGTTCATTTCTAATACTGCCCAATGACCTATATAGCCAGTTCTTGAGAAACAAGCAAGCTGGATAAAACCCTATATCTGAACAGGTTTTGTTTTGTCTTGCTTTTTAAGTCACTAACTATTATCTTCCAGGTCAAGAGTCGTCTCTAACATACTTGATCCATTTAATGGGGATCAAAATGACAGCCTAACAACCTAGTTAACAGTCAGGGAGGGAGAAGAGGCCTCTGATCAGTGTCAGTAGAAGTATTTATGAGCTGGCAGACATATGATCTTTAAGGATAAACACTGGGTAGCAAGAAAGAGACTATTACCAACCACAGCACCAGTCTCTCTCATTGACCGTTGTTACTGCTCTCATGCAAAGATGGACCAAGGGAGTTAGGTGATTGGTCATGGTCCCACAGAAATAACTGCTATTGTAAGCACAATTTATACCACTTAGGTATATTATTTTACCACATCATTTTCTGCTCTGATCAATTTACAGTAGCTAGCACAGTGTCTTCTACATGGCAAGTACATAAGTAGTTTATAACTGAACGATTAACTAGAGAACAGAATAAAGTGCTCTCGGTTACAAACAGGTCGGCAGTCCGTGAAAAATTAAAGATTATGTTATTCCCCTTATCACAAGGTTAAATTTGAGAAAATGAAGTTGACATGAAAAGATAATGGTATTGCACCTGAGGGATGATTCTAAGCTCCTGTTACAGCCCTTGTTATCTATGAATCTCTGTAACACCAAAAAGCTGACTAAACAATCTTAAAATAAAATATTTTATTTGTTTCTGGTACTATGAAATAACTTCTGACTTATCTGAGGCATAAAACTGTTATGTACACATATACTTGCCACATATAGCAACTGTCCCTAAACAGCAAGATGATTTCATGTAACCACCACAAGTTAGTAGTTAAGAGAAAAATATCACAAAGAGAAATTAGTGTGTTAAAAAAAAACAAACACCATACACTGAAATTTGCTTATTTTGATTGACAGTAAACATTTCTGTGGTTATCAGAAACATGGAAGCCGCTCCTGTAAAGATTAACCTAAACTTTAACATTTAATTTAATTTGTCTAGACCATGTCCCTTGGGTTACACAGCAACCCAGATAAACTGAACTTCCACACTGTACATATAGTGGTTTAACTTACCCCAAGTTCTATATCTTCTGAATGGAGCTTGGCCTGGACTGCTGCAAATCCACCTAATTCTCCAAACTGAGAAGAAAAAAGGTATACATTAATTTAAAAATGCTATACCTTAATAGTTTAAGCAAGCAACTAAGGCTCACATTCTGCTTTATCGGTGTGCTCTATAATCCTGGTCTTAAGGGTCATCACAAAAATAATTCCAATGCTCCTGTGATATACTAGAGGAGATGTGCTAAGCCCTAAGACTGAGGTTTATCTGTAATAAACAGCACATATAAAAAAGAGGAAGAAACTGTAAAACCTATCTGATTATTCTCTGTAGCTGTCATCTACCTAAAACACCAAACTCTAGGAAATCTCATTAGAAAATGGAAAACATGATCATATTAATAAAAGCTTTATACCTTATTTACCAAATCCACAACCCATCCATGAGGCTCCTATGAGAAAAGAAAATAGAAATTGAGATGGCAATACAAAAACGTCCCTACTAACCCTCATACTTCTTTTATCCTAAATCAAATGCTGGAAAAAAATTAAAATTTAAAAAATATTTCAAAGTTTTCTCAAATGTTTCTTAACGTGATTCTCTGACATTACTGTAAACAGTTGCAGGGGTAAGTCTGTATTTTGATGGAATTGCTACAATACGAAGCATTTATGTGTTTTGGGTAGCTGAGATCAGTTTAAGCTCTCTGAGGTACAAGATAACTTGAGTTAAATTTTCTAAGAGAGTTATATTTTAGGAATTAAATTAACTTAAAGAGTAGCAAATCAGGAATCAAGAAATTAAAAGTTTTAGTCCCAGGTGTACCATTAATTACTGCCCTAGAGTAAGCTCTTCTTTTCTCCTCCTTTTCTTCCCTCCTTTCCTTTCTTAAGCATTCACTGTTCTAGGGGCTGAATAATGTTCTAGTGGCTGGATACAGAACAGTGACTGAGGAGAGATGTGGTACCTGCTTTCATAGAGCCCATATTCTAGCAGGATCAATAAAGACAAGTAAACCAACACATAATTCAGACTGTGCTAAATTCCACAAAAGGAGAAACAAAAGGTCTTCTAATGAAAAAGGAGCTTACTCTGTTCAGAGTGGTGGTCACAGAAAACCTCTCTGAAGAGGTGGTCTTTAATCTGGAACTTAAAGGATGAGACAGATTTAGCCATTCAAAGAATAGTCCAGGCAGAGAGGTTGAAATGGAAAAGGTCCTGTTTGGGGAAGGCAGAAAAGCCTACCTTGTTTGAAAAACTGAGAGGCAGCTCTCCCAGCTGGGAGCCGGGGTGCAGGAAAGAAGGTACAGATGAAGCTGTAGAGACAGGAAAAGCCAGATGGTGCAGAAATCTGTAGATTGTGATTAGAAGGAAAGCAACAGAGGTGTTTAAAGCAAGAAAATGATGCCTTTTATGTTTTAAGGGGATGTTTTGCAGTTATGTGGAGAATGGAATGGAATGGATGAATGAGAGAGTGAAAAGTAGAGATACCAGGGAGAAGACGAGTACAGGAACTAGGTAGGACATGACGGTGTTTGGAGTAGGATGGTGGCAGAGGACACAGAGAGAAGTCAACTTAAAATCTATGTGAGATTAAATCAAAGGACCTGTTTACAGTGTGGATATGGGGAATAAGAAAAAGGGATGAATCGTGGCTGATTCCTATGTTTGGCTTGAGCACGCAGGTAGATGGTGATGCCATTTACTGAAAGGGAGAAGAAGAATGAAGGCTGGGGAGACGTAAGGAAGTTCCGTTTTAGGCACAGTTTGAGGTGTCTGTGTGGCAACCAAGAGGAGACAGTTGGCTCTTCAAGCCTGTTGTGCTCAGAGAAGAGGTTTGGGCCACAGAGATATAATAAAGCAGAGGGCCATCAGCACAAAGATAGCATTTAAACCCATGAGAATGGAAGATATTTCTTAGAGAGAGTACTCTGGATCAAAGTGGGGTAGAGGTGAAGGAGTCGAGAGAGGAAAGGTGGCTGAGGGGCAGGCAGAAAGCAAGAGACTGTAGGAAGGAAGTTTCAAGGAGGGAGAAACTGACTGTGGCCATTCCTGTTGACGGGGTCGAGAGACACTTCCTCTGGATCTAGAAACATGAAGGTGCTGGTGTCTTAACGAGAGCTGTTTCAGTGGAGTGGTGGAGAAACAAGGCAGAATGGAATGCCTTGAAGAGTTAACGCAGAGTTCAGTCTAGTGACCCCAAACATCTCTCCAGCTGAAAATAACTAACACCACTGGATAAAAACATTAAAAAAAAAAAAACTTTAAAAATATATAGCTGAGTTGACACAAAGTGCTCAGAAGTTTAAAAAAAAGAGAAAGCAGAAATCCTGTGAGGTAAGCAAACTGTGAGGCCAGCTTTCACGCTGTAGGCATCTGTGGAACTCTGGAGACCTCTAACTTCCATTTTCACAGCCTTACAGTGGCTGAGAAGCAGGACACATAGCCAAGACAGGGCTCAGAGAATAAGAAGAGTTTGTCACATAAATCAAGAACCCAAAGGGCTACATCCTGAGTGTAAGATGAACTGAAATAAACTTACCTGTGGAAGGGAAACAACAAGGAAGCCTGCCTACCTTGACTGTGGTACTGGACTGTGAGAAGAAAAAAATTCTCCAGGAATTTATAACCACAAAATTGCCCTCACATGGCTTTGCTGCTCCAATTCACACTGCCTTTATGGTCTGAAAAACCTTAAGCTGAGAATTTATTCCCAAACCGTAGTATCCTCAGGCACTGGAAGAAGTAAATCTTTTATGGAGGAAAGAACTTTCAACTCAGGCCTCAAAACTCTTCTTAGATTAAATTCCAAGAAACATAAGTTCACAGGAAAACAAAAAAATACCTATAAAAATGTTTTTCTATACACATACATACATATACAAAACAACTGAGTAAAAGCTGGCAGAATCAGACCAGCTTTTAGATGTCAGACACATGCTTATAAGTTGAGCATTAAACATATAAGTTAAGCATCAAACAAGGAGGAGATTGAAAATATGAGTCAAGAACATGAGATAATAAAAAATAAGCAGAGTCAAAAATGAACCAATGAGAATTTATAGAAATGAGAAATATAATAAATGAAATTAAAGACTTAATGAATAGGTTAAATAGCCTATAGGACACAAATAGAAAAAAAATTGGTGAACTGGACCATAGATCTGAAAAAATGTTATCAGAAATGCAGTACAAGAAGACAGAAAGATGGAGAATATGAAAGAGAATAAGGGACATAAGAACAAAATGAGAGGGACTTCCCTGGTAGTCCAGTGGCTAAGGCTCCACACTCCCAATCCAGGGGGCCCAGGATCGATCCCTGGCCAGGGAACTAGATCCCATATGCCGCAACTAAGAATTCACATGCTGCAATTAAAGATCCTGCATACCGCAACAAAGATCCCATGTGCAGCAATTAAGACCCGGTGCAACCAAATAAATAAATAAATAAATATTTAAAAAAAAAAAAAAAAAGAACAGAATGAGAAGGTCCAACATGTAGCCAATCAAAGTTCTAGAGGAAGCGAGACTAACGGGGAAGAGGCAATATTTACAAAGGTAATGGCTGAGAATTTTCCAGAATTGCTACAAGATATAAATCCTTAGATTCGAAAATTCAATGATCTGAAGCAAAATAAACAAAAAGAATACCTCAGTTAATTGCAGTGAGAGTCAAATTGCCAACTATCAAAAAGAAATAATATAGCCATGAAGAAAAGAAAGACTTCTTACAAAGGTACAACAGTCAGACCAACAATCAACTTTCAATAACAATACTCAAAGCCAGAAGAAAGGGCTTACCTGGTGGCGCAGTGGTTAAGAATCCTCCTGCCAAGGCAGGGGACACGGGTTTGAGCCCTGGTCCGGAAAATCCCACATGCTGCGGAGCAACTAAGCCCGTGGGCCACAACTACTGAGCCTGTGCTCTAAAGCCCGCGAGCCACAACTACTGAAGCCCGTGCACCTACAGCCTGTGCTCCGCAACAAGAGAAGCCACTGCAATGAGAAGCCCGGTGCACCACAACAAAGAGTAGCTTCCGCTCGCTGCAACTAGAGAAAGCCGCGCACAGCAACAAAGAATCAAAGCAGCCAAAAATGAATTTAAAAAAAAAAAGCCAGAAGACACTGAAATGATAGCTTTGATATTTTCACAGAAAAATGTATGTCAATCTAGGATTTAAAACCCAGTGAAAATGTTCTTCAAGGAATAGGAAATAAAGTCAAGTTTAAGCCATCAAAAACAAAGACTCAATTCCCAATGGACCCCTGATGAAAGGACACTGTACAGGATGCACTCCAGGAAGAAGAAGAATCATCCCAATGGAAGGTCTGAAATACAGAAAGAATGGTACACAAAGAGACAGCATATAAATAGGGCTGAGTCAAAACACTGTATAAGGTAATGATGACTGTACCTATTTGAGGGGATAAAACAATACAGGAGAGGACTAAGACAATGCACAATAAAGACAAAAGGATAATGAGTCAGGTGAGGAGTGAGTACACGAAACAATCTAAGGTTTTCAAGTACTCCTCAGAGGAGGGTAAAGTTACTGATGAAATTTAGGTTTTGTTTAATTAATAAGTTAAAATTTTACACCAACCACTAAAAGAGTAACTGAGAGGGAAGGATATGGAATCTTTCATCTGGTTGGTTGTGAAGGGGTATTCAGAATAATGCTGAAGCTAGAGATGGAAGTGGTATCCAATGCAGAATTTTTAAAGATGGGAAAATACTAGACTCTGTTATACACAATGGGAATAATCTGATAAAGGGGAAAAAATTGAGGGTACCAAAGAAAGAATAGAAATGCTAAGGCATAAAATGCTTGAGAAGGCAAGAGGAAAGAAGAGGGGATCTAGGGCATTTGCAGGAGAGATAATTCCTTTTGTGGTAATGAGAAGAAATTAAGAGACAACATTTCTGGGTCTCCATTGTTGTATATGTAAACTGGGGGGAGGTGAAAAAGAACATTTTCTGAGTACTTACTAAAGTGAACCACTGTGTTCAGTGTTTTTATATACATTTGTCATTTAATCTTCACAACATAGCTGAAGATAAGACTTCAGTATTTTGGGAGGCAAGATTGTATATAAAGAATGCAGACTATGGCACTAGATTGCATAGGTCCCCTCTATAAACAGGTTTGTGAACTTGGGCAGGTACTTAACCTCTGTGTGCCTCAGTTCCTCATCTACAAAATGGGGGTAAAAATAGTACATAACTCGCAGAGCTGTTGTGGGAACTAAATTCCACAGGATATACTCACAGTACTTTCCACTCAGCTCTCATTTCCTCTCTAGAGTACTGCCTGACCTTCCAAGGTGGCAACTCCTTCCCCTTATTCCATACATAGTACTTATTATTATAATTGCACCTATTGTTTGTTATACTGTGATTTTTTTTCCTATTTCCTCCACTATGCTGTAAGTTAGAAGCCATGTCTTATTACTCTTTATACTAAGGGCAGGAACTATTTATTTATATCTCCAAAACCTAGAATAATGCCAGACACACAGCAAATTTTCAATAAATGGTTGCTGAACTGAACCCCTGCCTTCTAGATAAATCAATGGACAAGTTTTCTATCTACTACATTGACTTCTTTCAAATGTCTCTCAAAAACCAAAGTGTTTGGGCTTCCCTGGTGGCGCAGTGGTTGAGAGTCCGCCTGCCGATGCAGGGGAC
>NW_006798890.1:923515-971700 GCF_000442215.2 Lipotes vexillifer | reverse complement strand
CCGGAAAAAAAAAAAAAAAAAAAAAAAAAACCAAAGTGTTTGATCAACAAATTGTCTGAATTATGTACTCCTTGTGGGTATAATGTTACTGGCACTTCGTACGCCTTTAAATATAAAATGAGGATGTTGGTCTGTGCTTAAAAAAAAACAAAACCTTTAAAGCTTACGGAGTTTAAAGAAAATTATACATGAGATTAACTATTAGATTTTATTTTCTGGGAATAATTAGTCATTTCAAATGATTTCAAATGCTCTAGCTTCTCAAACATCTCTAAGAAACTGGGACACTCATTAAACTGGGGTTCTGGTAATTCAATAAATAGGGCACTTTTCATGTCAGGCAGTCATTTCTCATTTCACCAAACATTATTGCAAATCTCTAAAGTTCTTCATGATGTTAATTAACAGCTATGGAAAAATATCCAATAGCTGAAAAAAATGTTAAGCAATTTTATGAACCATATGGAGTATTTGTCATTTTTCATAGGTTGTTTTATCCTTCCACGTAAATTGTCATTTTTGTAGCAGAGAAAATCTTTTTCAATACACTTATCTATAAAAGGATGAAACAAAACTATGTTTACCTTCTGGAAAGTAGATACAGGTGAAATAGCAAACATATTTCCCTCTCCAAACACTTCTGCCCAATTCCTTTGAGATACTTTCATTCTGTTTTTAAAATGGTATTCATTATCAGGATTGAAAGCCTAGATTCAAAGAGAACAGAGAAGCATTATTATCATCTACTTCTATAGCAACACATATTAGCATTAGAAAAGAAGATAAAAATATAGCCTTGGACTCTCTCATTAATGGAATCTTTCAAGTATCCCAACAAAACATATTCCTTAGCCAGTGCTGAGGAACAAAGTGGTGCTCTCCTGTTCTGTTCAATGTTTACTGTGGGGAAAGAGAAGGGGGTAGCAGGACGGGAGGTCTGATCCAGGCACGGTGATGCCAATGCTCCAGATGTTCTAGGGCTGCCGCAAGCAGAGATGGGCAACAAGGCAGTGAAGACAGAAGTTAGGAGGGAAAACACGAGCGCCCCTTCTTCATGCAGCTACTGCTACTAGTTGGGGGAAAAGCCCAGAAACCAAACTACATCAATACCCTATGTGACAGTATTTGTGATTCGAATAATCAGGGAGACATAAAGGAAAGCTATTTAATCATTCTAAAAGCTGAGAAAGCTGAAAATTAGAAAGGTATTTCTTTAAAACTGAAAACACAGAACAGTTGTTCTGCTTTTAAAATAAAAAGCAAAACAGTCAAGTTAATAACTTTAATGATAAGATCATGATCACGCATTATTAATTACAAGTCAGAAGGTAGCAGGTATTTTAAACAAAAGCAAAACACAAAGTACGTCATTTTAGACATACTGTACCATTGTAAGCACAGCCAGCAGACCAGTGGGAATTGGATCTTGTTTTATTCTCTCTGCAGCCAGTTCTATTAATAGCATCAACATGTTGTAGATGCCTTCATGAATTTCAGTACCCCACTTGTGAACAGCACTTGATGTCAGCAGCTATAAAAACATAAAGGGCACTTTAGAGTCTTATTTGCAAAGGAAGAAAAGACATCTACAGTTATCAGTTCAGTCTTGACTAATGAAGAGATTATTACCATAATACTTATTTTTATGCAGATGACTTGCTTTAAAAGACCCATAGCTGTAGTCCATCTACTTATCCACTTATTTCACAGTCAACACTTAGTTTTGTTTTTTTGAACTTTAATTCACTTATATTAAGACAGTTTGGGGAATTCCCTGCTGGTTCAGTGGTTAAGATTCGGCGCTCTCAATGTCGAGGGCCTGGGTTCAATCCCTGGTCAGGGAACTAAAATCCCACAAGTCACGCAGGGTGTCCAAATAAATAAATAAAACAGTTTGTTTAAAAGAAAATGTTTGTTTTCTACTTTTCATTATTACTAGGGGAGGTCAAGTAGTGAACAACAAGAACCTGAGATCAATTCTGGTACTACTATTTTCTAGCTGTGTGGTCTTGAACAAATTTACCAGAGTTCCCAGAGACTCAGTTCTCTTATCTCAAAAGAGGGATAATTCCTACCCACTTCACAGAGACGTTACAAGTATCAAAAGGTATATCGAATGTAAAGTATTAGCGAGGTTTTATTATTAATATATTTTGGCTGTCGTTATTAATCAACATTCCTGGAATCTAAGAAATCTCATGATTTGAACATGCACATTCTTTTCATATTATTTATATCTCAGAAACAGAATTGCATCTTTCCACCTGTTGACCAGATGGCAGCAGGGCTCTGAATGTGAAAAAAATTTTAGAAATACCTTGTCGATTTATTTTGCTTGTATTTTCCTTTCTAGTATGTATTAAAGAAATATACAATTTTTTTAAAAAGTTTAAGCAAATCTAAAATAGCACTGTAACATTGTTTACTTTGCAGCTATTTTTCTTAAATATAAAAAATGGTGCATCTTATACTCAGATAGCAGCTTAGATTTGTTAAAAAGGAAGGAAAAGGCACACAGAAGAATCTAAAATCATCATCTTTGGATTTCCCCAATCTTTGACCTTCTAAGTCCTTGGGGAAGTCTAATTCAGGAACAACTGCCGAAACAGGGAATGGGAAAATGAAAGGATTCCACTTAATAAAATAATGGCAAATTGGTACAGTGGTCTTATGTTTTTGTAAGATTTCCCTTCAGAGGGAAAATACTGTGCTATAAAAATTTCACCTTAGCCGCACTGAGAATCCCTTAACGAGAGGGTTAAGACCCTGAAAGAGCCCAAACTTCTTTAGCTGCAGAGGAAAACCTCAGTTCCAGACTTTCTCTATAGCAATTAGCTGCACTATTTGCTCAAATGAACAATAATCATAAGACTGATTCTATATAAGGCAATTACTATTTTTTGCTACCATTTTTGCAAGAATTCTTTTGCCTGCCTATATATTCTTCCTATGCTTAAAAATTAGATAATAAAGCAGAGATTAAGATTTAAGAAGCTTCATGTGACAACAATAAAATTTATGTGGACTAAGCACCACTCCCTCTGTTGTCATCTCATATGTTCAGTTTTTACTTTGAAAATGGAGTTCTATCTACCTTCCAGATGAGGTGGGGCAAGACAGGCAGCACCATGTGAGGAAGAGGCACACAAAGTTTAAATATAACTGTGCACTATGGCCACACCTGGATGTTTTTCCCTGCCTGAATATACTAGTAAAAGAATCCAGGGGACTTCCCTGGTGGTGCAGTGGTTAGGAATCTACCTGCCAACACAGGGGACACGGGTTCGAGCCCTGGTCTGGGAAGATCCTACATGCTGTGGAGCAACTAAGCCCGTGTGCCACAACTACTGAGCCTGAGCTCTAGAGCCCACAAGCCACAACTACTGAGCCCGGATGCCACAACTACTGAAGCCCGCGCGCCTAGAGCCCACGCTCCACAACAGGAGAAGCCACTGTAATGAGAAGCCTGCACACCGCAATGAAGAGCAGCCCTTGCTCGCCGCAACTAGAGAAAACCCGCATGCGGCAACAAAGACCCAACGCAGCCAAAAAAAAAGGAATCCAGGCTGGCCTGAAAGTGAAAGTAGAAATTACAATAAAGCTGCTTTTGTGCACTTTATTCACACAATTGCTTATTATTTGTACTCTTACTTCTTCTTTTTCTAAAAAATAGGGCAGCTTGTGAGAAAAGCCCAGGGAAGGTAGGGAGAGAGTCATCATTCCAGGAAACACAAGTCTAAAGGCACGCAGAATTCTGTAGCCCTTCTAGTTTAGAGAAATCTTTTTAATAGCGCTAAACTGTAAGAATTGAATGACATTAAACATAATGCTCATAGTTTTATAGGGAAAAAACCCCAACAACCGCTTGACCATTTATTATACTATTACAAACAGCTGAGGGCATAAAATAAAACAGTCCTCTGAAGCATCTCTGTACAGAGTTAGAGTATTATACTCCAAATATGCAACTTGCTGCTGGACTGACTTGACCCAGGGCTCTGAATCTGAAGATCATCAACCTAAAGATCCCTTCCTTACATGAATACACGCTTTTCCATGACTCTGAATAAACCTGAATTCTTTCTCTGCAAATTTATGCATACATTATGATAGGTGTCACAATATGTTACATTATAAAAGTGCTGGTATTTTTTTTAAAAAAAGCTACTATAATTCTTAACAAAATTCTTAAAAGTTAAAACTACAAAATGGTAGATGAATTCATCCAAAATGAAGAAAAATCTTGATTCTCTATAATCGCTGCCCAAATGACAATTTTAAAAGATTTCTCCCTTTTTTCAAAGATGAAGCTATTTTTGTTCCTAAAATTAATTTTGTTCTGTCTTCAGTCTTGAATCAAGGGAGATTCTGCCTGTCAAGACGCAGATGGGAATAACAGTTTGCAAATGAAGTTTATTTTACTGGGTTTTATAATAAATACAAACTTCATCATCTGTAGTTGTAGTAACTTACTTGCATATGAGACAAAAAATGGATGTCAAAACCCAGAAGCATGAGACAGCAGGAGACTCATTTATTCATTCAACAAAGATTTACTGAGCTCTTTCTCTGCATTAGGCACTGGCTATATGCTGGGGAAAACAACAGTGCCTGTGACATCGTCCCTGCTCTTGGAGGATTCAGGACTCAGGTCCTGAAAAGGGAACCATGCTGAGTTAGACTGCTTTCTGAAACAGAAGTCCTGTGATCTTCTATTCTCACTGTTAAGAAAAATTGCTTTATAAGAGATGTGACCATAATGGGGGCAAGCATATCAGTCTAGCTCCAACAGAGATGCTGCCATCCACATGCCATTTTGCCAGATACAATACTCAATCCAGTTAAACTTTCTATAGTTTAAACGTCTGCTTCTGTCTCAGTAGAAGAGTAAAATGGCCTATATTTTGATAAATAAATATTATCTTTCTAAGTGCCACAACCCTTAGTTTAGTAAGATGTCTAATTTCCTAGTGTAAGTCTTAACCTATTCTTTAGCAGTTAAATAGAAGGAAGTAAAAGCTATATTCGACCAAAGACATGCAAACAATTAAATATAGAAGAAATAAATCATTTCTGAGCCCCATATTCAGGGCTACTTTTTTCATTTTTGAGCATTCCTCAGTTGTACAGGATTCATAAACTGGGCTCACATATTAAAAAACTAAAACTAAAGCAAAAAGCCTGTTCACCTTCACCCCCACACACACAAAAAAAAACCCACAGCACAGCACATTTTTCTTACCTTTTTAAATGCTTCAGGCATACACCTATCCATAAATCTTTTACAATTCTCATCAGACTCAGAAAGACCTTTGTAAAATAAATGAAACAATATGCCTTATTTAGATTTTAGGTAGTTGCAGAAATCATATATATCATTCCAAGTTCATACATATGGAACTTATTATAGAAACCTTGATTCTTAAGGAATTATTAAAAGCAGAAGACATACATTCTGATAAAGGAATAGGCTGAGAAAGTAACAGTATTAAATTATTAATAGCATAATATATCCATTTATATTTATTATTAATATATATTTATTAATAGTATAATAAGTAAATACTAATTAGAACTGAAATGGTTGCACTCATGTTGCCATATCAGAGTAACTTTCAATGATCTGACTAAATAGCTAATAGAACAAACACCACCAGCAGCTACTTATTAGCCATTACTGTCTTCCTAAACATCTCTTTTAAAAACACAAATATTCTCAATAAATGCAAAAATCACTCTCTTCCCCAAAACAAATTGAACTCTGTGCAATAAAATGCACAGAACTGTGCCTGGCATAGAGTAAGTGATAAATACTTGCTAAATGAATGAATGAATCCACTGTAAAATTATCCTTCAGAATACACTTAAAAGAAAAACTCAATGACAGATTTTGCTTATCAGTGGAGACACTGTCGAGCACATTTTCTTTTTTCAGTCCTACCACTTAGCATAATACCGGCATCCTCTCAGGCACTCAATAAATGTTGCTGCTGAGAAGCCAGTCATAAACGCACCATAGAAGCTAGTCAAAATATTTCCTTTTGATGTGCCTTGTATCTAATCACAATGGTAAACTATGCACTTTTAATGAGAAAAAGAAATTTGCAAAACACTGGCCCAATTCATCTTATTTTACAAATGAATTAATTCAATATGAAAAATAAATTATTATTCTCTCTTTAATATATTTATAATATAGATGCTTCCTTATATTGATACTTATTCTCCAACCTAGTGATATTTTATTACCCTATTCATTTAATATCTGTAAAAGCACTTAAGACAGTGCCAAGAACTTAATAAGCATAAAATATTAAATAAACATTAGTTTCTTTTCTTTAAAAAAAAAAAAAGCCACTGCATTAAGCCTTAATCTAAAGTGCTCCAAGTTTCTGTGGAAAAGTTAATTTCAATTTCCGTAAGGCTTTTCAATTATACTTTAAAGACTCTTACACTCTATTGGAGCTAGAAGAAAATAGCTGATTTAATTCAACGCTTTTACTCCACAGGGGATAAACAAAGACTAAGAGAGTAAATGATCTAAGATAATACAGATGGACAATGACAGGAGCTAAGATGAGAGTCAAGCCTCCTATCAAAATAAAAAAAACCCAAAAAACAAAAACTCCTCCTGTGTCCTGAAGTATGAACTTACCAACTCTTGCTAGGTAGGTAGACGCCAACAGGCATTTGCCTAGTGACTCTTCCCGCTTGTAAGGTATGGACCAGTGATCCGTCAAAACGCGGCTTTCCAGTTCATATAAATTTGTTGTAGGGAATTCAATTCCTTCCCCTGAGCAGTTTCCGTTTTCATCATTCTTCTGACAAAGAGGGTTTATGGTTTAAAAAACACACACACACACACACACACACACAAATAATTAGTGACTACTTAAAAAATTTTCAATTTAACACAAAGAAGATTCTTAATCACTGGCAGCCATTAATTCCAAGATTGTGGATTCCACATTTCTCGTAATCACATCTTTCACCAAGACTATCTGAAATATTCTCAGCTTTTATCAATGTGGCATCTCAACTCTTTCAGAAGGTGAGCTCATCTCATTCTTCAAAAATGAACTCTCTTAATCTCTTGTTGTAAATATCAAATCTACCTTCAGCGACAGCCCCTTTACTCATGCTCTCCCAAAGTGGCAATTGTTAAGGTCACCACACTGAATGCTGCATCATTCAATCCAGTGGACATGTTTCAGTCCTTATCTTACTTTTCAGGAATATTTGACCTTCTGCCTGCTTCCTCTTCCTGGTACGCAAGATTCCCTCCCCTTACCTCCCAGGATAACATGCTTCCCTGTTCTCCTCTGGGGTCTGTAGTTCCTTCTGTCTCCTCTTCTGGTACATCCTCCCCTTCCTAGCCATCAAACACTGGAGTTTCTCAAACCTCAGTGCTAGGCTCTCTTCTCTCTGCTCAGTGAATGGCACCACATTCATTTGGCAGCACAGCCAGAAATCAAGACACATTCTTAAAACCCTATTCTCCCATCTCCACCCCTAAAACTAAGTGATCAGACCTCCTATATTTCTCTCAAATCCATCTACTTCTGTCCATCTCCACAGGGATGCCGTTATTTCTAAACTCAGCCTTCTGCCCTCTTTAACCTACTTAACTCTTAAACCCTCTAAACTCTTTCAGAGAAAAACCTTTCCAGAACTTCTAAACATTGTCAAATTCCTTTAATTATTTTATACCCCTACCATCCTGAACTTCTCCTTCATAACACAACTCACAGATATAATTTTACATTTATTTGTGATTTATTCTGTTTGCCCCCACTAGACCAAGCGAGCCACAAGGACAAGGACTGTTTCTGACCACTTCTGTATCTCTAAAACCTAGTGCCTAACACAAAGTAGGTATTTAAAACATATTTTTAAATAGAAAAATAATTCATGCAAAGTTTCAACTATCAGTGGGGTAACTGCCAAACTTGCCATCAGTTCTCGCTATAATAATCTGTAATAAATCAAATGGAACCCCTCCTCCCAAATGGCCTAACACCTGGCTCCTTTGAAAACCTAACCATTTTCACAATCCACTCTATAATTTGATCATTACAAAATAAAACCGTTCCATTAAAAAAATTCACCTTTAGCCTCAATGAAGGAAAAGACCATAAATATAAAGCAGAAATGATTTAAAATCACACTGAAAAACAATTTTCAACCCCACATGAATGATATCTAAAGGAATGCAACACATTTTTTTTCAGGTTCTTGGATAAATTGGGATGAAAATAAGACAAAAAACAGGAAGGTAATAAAAATTTAAAATGGAGTAGAAGACAATATAAATGGGGGTGAAGAGTGAGGGGTGGTGGATGAAGTAAATTTAGAGTCATAATGTTTGGGGATAATTCAGTTTTTAAACACAATACTTTCAGGTTTTTTTGTTTTTTTGGGTTTTTTTGGCGGTATGCGGGCCTCTCACTGTTGTGGCCTCTCCCGTTGCCGAGCACGGGCTCCAGACGCGCAGGCTCAACGACCATGGCTCACAGGCCCAGCCGCTCCGTGACATGTGGGATCTTCCCGGACCGGGGCACGAACCCGTGTCCCCTGCATCGGCAGGCGGACTCTCAACCACTGTGCCACCAGGGAAGCCCTCAGAAATATTTTTAATTAATAAGTTCTGTAAATAAACCACTTTACTTAAAGGAACTGAGGAGAATCAAAATGTAAAGATTTTAAGATAGTCTCAAAATTGTACACTTGTTAAATGCTTAAATTTATGAACCTAGGATCAAAGTAGAATTAAGGCATATAAAAATAGGATTCAGTTGGATGATGGGAATATGTCATTACTATGAAATATCTACCATTAATTTCTACAGGAAGTTAATAGATCAAATCATGTATGAAATCATTAAATGTACTTAGCAGCTATGAAAACCAAGAGCCTCCAAATGGGATTATTGCCCTTGTGAGAGTCACAGGAGAGCCTGCATCCCCTCTCTGCTCTCCTCACAACAAGATGGCAGCCTGTGACCCAGAGGAGGACCCTCACTAGAATGCAACCATGCTGGTACCCTGATCTTGGACTTCCAGCCTCAAGAACCACGAGAAATAAATCGCTATTGTTTAGAAGCCGACAAACAAAACCTGCCCAAAGCTAAGAGCTTCCTTGGGTGGGGGCGGGGGAAGACCTTTAACATCATCAGTAATGACACAAACATCGTGTGCCTCCTGAATGGACGCACTGTAAAGGGCACAACATCATTTCTGTGACAGTCCTGCCAAAAATGCATCCCGTCTCTAGTCATGAGGAAACCCAAAATGAGGAACAACCTAAAAATTAACTAGCCTGTATTCTTCAAAAATGTCAAAGTCAGGAAAGATTGAGGAAGACTAGACAGACATAACAACTAAATGCAGCATGGGATCCTGGATTAGATCTTGAACCAGGAATTTTTATTTGTTTAATTTTACTTCTTGGCTTCAAAGGACTTTAGTACTGGATCAATGTTAATTGCCCGATTTTGATAATATACTGAGGTTACATAAGAGAATATCCTCATTTGTACGAAATACACACTGAAGTATTTAAGGGTAAAGGGATATCATGTCTTTAATTTATTTTCAAACATTTCAGAGAAAACAACAGAACACATACATACTTTTACACACACATGCACATTATACATACATGGATATTCATATTTAGAGAAAAAAAGAAGAAGAAAGAGAATGTGATAAAATGTTAACATTTGAAGAAGCTGAATAAAGTTTATATAAAAATTTCAAATTTATATAAAGGTTATATAAATAATTTGACACTTACAGAAAAGTTGCAAAAATAGTTTTGCGCTATTCTTGCAACGTTTTCGTAAACCTGGAATTATTTCAAAATTAAAATAATTTAGTAAAATAAATATATAAAAACATAGATTTTTGAAGAACCTAATGAATTAGAGAGGTAGGGACTCACCTATAGTGGTAAAAAAAAAAAAAAGTTAAATTATACTTAGTATGTTTTACTTAAGAATCCCATTCCACTTGGTAACATAATTTGGTTTCTAAATACCTTTGTTTTTGTCTTAAATTACCAAATAAGTAATACATGTTCATTGTAGAAAATATGAATAGCAAAAAATAAAACCCACCGTTAATTTCACCACTTATAAATTAATCACACTGACATTTTAATAAATATTTTTCCAGTAAAAAAGCTCTTTTTTTCTTACAGATTTTTTTCTTAAAAATTCACAAATGTGGAATTAACCTCACTCTCATCACCTCCATAGACTTTCATCATTCTGTTATTAAAGACAGTATTAATGCAGTATTTCTTTTCCTATCTGATTTAAAAGACAGATGCATGAAGCAATAATTACAAAACCATGTCAATGGGCTTATAATGAATACAGATGTGACCCATATGATAATAATAGCACAAAAGGCGGGGGTGGGGGTGGAGAAAAGAGTTATATTGGAAGAATGTTTTGTACACTATTGAAATTAAGTTGGTATTAATTTGAATTACAATGCTATAGATCAGGATGTTAATTGTAATCTACAGGGAGACCACTAATAAAATAGCTTTAAAAATTACACAGTGAAAGAAAAAACAAGGGAATTAAAATTGTACACTGGAAAGTATACTTAATACAAAACAGAGGAGTAATGGAGGATTAGAGGATTAAAGGTATAAAACATAGAAGACAAATAGCAAGATGGCAGATGTAAATCTTGTTTTATCAAATAATTATATTAAATTATAACTATCAGCAACATATGGAATGAAAGTGGACTAAATGCTCTAACCAAAAGGTAGAGATTTTAAGAATGAATTTTTAAAAAGTGATCCAACTGTCTACAACAGATACCCTTTAGATTAAAAGACATAAAGAAGCTGAAATAAAAGGGTGGAAAAAGGTATATCATGCACACAGAAAGGTGGTGGAGTGGCTATATTAGTAACAAACAGAATACAGGCATACCTTGACTTATAGTGCTTTGCTTTGCTGTGCTTTGCAGATGTTGCATTTTTTACTAATTGAAGGTTTGTGGCAACCCTGCATCCAGCAAGTCTATCAACACTTTTTCCAACAGCATTTGCTCACTTCATGTCTATGCGTTGCATTTTGGTAATTCTCACAATATTACAAACTTTCCCATTATTATTACATTTGTTATGGTGATCTGTGATAAGTGATCTTAGATGTTACTATTTTAATTGTTTTGGGGCACCAAGAATTGTGTCTGTATAACATAGCAAACTTAATCAATAAACGTCTGTGTTCTGACCACTCCACCAACCAGCTGTTTCCGGTCTCTCTCCTTTCCTCAGGTCTCCCTACTCCCTGAGACACAACAGTATTAAAATTAAGCCAATTAATAGCCCTATAATGGCCTCCACGTGTTCAAGTGAAAGGAAGAGTAAGTAGCATGTCTCTCACTTTAAATCAAAAGCTAGAAATGATTAAGCTTAGTGAGGAAGGCATGATGAAAGCCGAGACAGCCCAAAAGCTAGGTAGGTGTCTTGCACCAAACTGTTAGCTAAGTTGCGAACTCAAAGGAAAACTTCTTGAAAGAAATTAAAACTGCTACTCCACCGAACAAACAAATGATAAGAAAGCAAAACAGGCTTATTGCTATATGGAGAAAGTTTTAGTGGTCTGGGTGGAAGATTAAACCAGCCACAACATTCCCTTAAGCCAAAGTCTAACTTAGAGCAAAGCCCTACTCTCTTCAATTCTGTGAGGGCTGAGAGAGATGAGAAAGCTGCAGAAGAAGTTTGAAGCTAACACAGGTTTGCTTCATGAGGTTGAAGGAAAGAAGGCATATCTTCATAACATAAAAGTGAAAGGTGACAGGGGACCTTCAAGATGGCAGAGGAGTAAGACATGGAGACCACCTTCCTGCCCACAAATACATGAAAAATACATCTACATGTGGAAGATCTCCTACAGAACACCTACTGAACGCTGGCAGAAGACCTCAGACTTCCCAAAAGGCAAGAAACTCCCCCACGTACCTGGGTAGGGCAAAAAAGAAAAAAAAGAAAAAATAGAGACAAAAGAAGAGGGAGGGGACCTGCCCCAGGGGGAGGGAGCTGTGAAGGAGGAAAGGTTTCCACACACTAGGAAGCCCCTTCGCGGCGGAGACTATAGAGACAAAAGAAGAGGGACGGGACCTGCACCAGTGGGAGGGAGCTGTGAAGGAGGAAAGGTTTCCACACACTAGGAAGCCCCTTCGCGGGCGGAGACTGCGGGTGGCGGAGGGGGGGAGCTTCGGAGCCGCCGAGGAGAGCGCAGCAACAGGGCTGCGGAGGGCAAAGCGGAGAGGCTCCCGCACAGAGGATCGGGGCCGACCGGCACTCACCAGGCCGAGAGGCTTGTCTGCTCACCCGCCGGGGCGGGCGGGGGCTGGGAGCTGAGGCTTGGGCTTCGGTCGGATCACAGGGAGAGGACTGGGGCTGGCTGCGTGAACACAGCCTTTAGGGGGCTAGTGCGCCACGGCTAGCCGGGAGGGAGTCCGGGAAAAGGTCTGGAGCTGCCGAAGAGGCAAGAGGCCATTGTTACAGGGTGCGCGAGGAGAGGGGATTCCTCCCCCATGTGCCCACAGAAGGCAGAGTACCGCCTAAGCGAGCTCCAGAGATGGGCACAAGGCGCAGCTATCAGCTCAGGCAACAGAGACAAGCATGAAACGCTAACACTGCTGCTGCTGCCACCGAGAATCCTGTGTGCAAGCACAGGTCACTATCCACACCCCACTGCCCCACGGAGCCTGTGCAGCACGCTACTGTCAGGGTCCCGAGATCCACGGAAAACTTCCCCAGGAGAACACAAGGCATACCTCACGCTGTTGCAATGTCATGCCTCTGCTGCCGCAGGCCTGCCCTGCATTCCAATTACGACTACCATACGCTTCGCTCTCAGAGGCCTGAGAGAACAAGAGAGCCATAATCAGCCACTGCTTTAACCCCCTCCTGTCTGGGTCGGGAAGACACCTGAGGGCGACTTACACGCAGAGACGGGGCCAAAACCAAAGCGGAACCCCAGGAGCTGTGTGAACAAAGAAGAGAAAGGGAAATTTTTCCGTGTAGCCTCAGGAGCAGTGGATTAAATCCCCACAGTCAACTTGATGAACCCTGCATCTGTGGAATACATGAATACCTGAACAAATGTTCCCAAAATGGAGGGTGTGGACTCTGGGAGCAACTGTAGACATGGGGTTTGCTGTCTGTGACTGATTTGTTTCTGATTTTTATGTTAATCTTAGTTTAGTTTTTAGTACTTCTTATGACTGGTAGATTTGTTTATTGGTTTGGTTGCTCTCTTCTTTTTTAAAAAAAATTATTTACTTTATTATTTCTTTTATTATTTTTTTCTTTATGATTTTTTAAATATATTATTATTATTTTTCTTTCTTTTCTCCTGAGCCAAGTGGCTGACGGGGTGTTGCTGCTCCGGCTGGGTGTACAGCCTGAGCCCCAGAGGTGGGAGAGTTGACTCCAGGACACTGGACCACCAGAGACCTCCCAGCCCCACGCAGTATCAATTGGCGAGAGCTCTCCCAGAGACCTCCATCTCAACACTAAGACCCAGCTGCACCCAACGGCCAGCAAGCTCCAGTGCTGGATGCCCCATGCCAAACAACTAGCAAGACAGGAACACAACCCCACCCATTAGCAGAGAGGCTGCATAAAATAATACTAAGTTCACAGACACCCCAAAACACACCACCAGATGCAGTCCTTCCCATCAGAAAGACAAGATCCAGCCCCACTCACCAGAACACAGGGAACACCAGTCCCTTCCACCAGGAAGCCTTCACAAGCCACTGAACCAACCGCACCGACTGGGGCCAGACACCAAAAACAATGGGAACTACAAACCCGCTGCATAAGAAAAGGAGACCCCAAACACAGTAAGTAAAATAAAATGATAAGACAGAGAAATATGCAGCAGATAAAGGAGCAAGGTAAAAACCCATGAGACCAAACAAATGAAGAGGAAATAGGGAGTCTACCTGAAAAAGAATTCAGAATAATGATAGTAAAGATGATTCAAAATCTTGGAAATAGAATGGAGAAAATACAAGAAACATTTAACAAGGACCTAGAAGAACGAAAGAGGAAACAATGATGAACAACACAGTAAATGAAATTAAAAATTCTCTAGAAGGAATCAATAGCAGAATAACTGAGGTAAGTGACCTGGAAGACAAAATACAGGAAATAACTGCCACAGAGCAGAATAAAGAAAAAAGAATGAAAAGAATTGAGGAGACTCTCAGAGGCCTCGGGAATAAAATTAAATGCAGCAACATTCGCATTACAGGGGTCCCAGAAGAAGAAAAGAAAAAGAAAGGGTCTGAGAAAATATTTGAAGAGATTAGAGTTGAAAACTTACCTAATATGAGAAAGGAAATAGTCAATCAAGTCCAGGAAGCACAGAGAATCCCATACAGGATAAATCCAAGAAGAAACACGCCAATACACATATTAATCAAACTATCAAAAATTAAAAACAAAGAAAAAATATTACAAGCAGCAAGGAAAAGCAACAAATAACATACAAGGGAACTCCCGAAAGTAGATTTCTCAGCAGAAACTCTACAAGGCAGAAGGAAGTGGCAGGATATATTTAAAGTGATGAAAGGGAAGAGCCTACAACCAACATTATTCTACCCAGCAAGGATCTCATTCAGATTCAACGGAGAAATCAAAAGCTTTACAGACAAGCAAAAGCTAAGAGAATTCAGCATCACCAAACCAGCTCTACAACAAATGCTAAAGGAACTTCTCTAAGCGGAAGAAAACAACCTACAAAAACAAAGCCATAACAATTAAGAAAACGGTAATAGGAACAGACATATCGATAATTACCTTAAACATGAATGGATTAAATGCTCCAACCAAAAGACACAGGCTCACTGAATGGATACAAAAACAAGACCCATATATATGCTGTCTACAAGAGACACACTTCTGAACTAGGGACACACAGAGACTGAAAGTGAGGGCACGGAAAAAGATATTCCATGCAAATGGAAATCAAAAGAAAGCTGGAGTAGCAATACTCATATCACATAAAATAGACTTTAAAATAAAGAATGTTACAAGAGACAAGGAAGGACACTACATAATGATCAAGGGATAAATCCAAGAAGAAGGTAACAACTATAAATATATATGCACCCAACATAGGAGCACCTCGATACACAAGTCAACTGTTAATAGCTATAAAAGAGAAAATGGACAGGAACACAGTAATAGTGGGGGACTTTAACACCTCACACCAATGGACAGATCATCCAAACAGAAAATTAATAAAGAAACACGAACGTTAAATAACGCAATAGACAAGAAAGATTTAATTGATATTTATAGGACACTGCATGCCAAAACAGCACATTACACTTCCTTCTCAAGTGCACACGGAACATTCTCCAGGATAGATCACATCTTGGGTCACAAATCAAGGCTCAGTAAATTTAAGAAAACTGAAATCATATCAAGCATCTATTCTGACCACAACACCATGAGATTAGAAATCAATTACAGGGATAAAAACATAAAAAAACACAAACACATGGAGGGTAAACAATACGTTACTAAATAACCTAGAGATCGCTGAAGAAATCAAAGAGGAAATCAAAAAATACCTAGAGACAAATGACAACAAAAACACGATGATCCAGGGCTTCCCTGGTGGTGCAGTGGTTGAGAATCTGCCTGCTAATGCAGGGGACATGGGTTCGAGCCCTGGTCTGGGAGGATCCCACATGCCGTGGAGCAACTAGGCCCGTGAGCCACAACTACTGAGCCTGTGCGTCTGGAGCCTGTGCTCCACAATAAGAGAGTCCGCGACAGTCAGAGGCCCGCGCAGCATGATGAAGAGTGGCCCCAGCTTGCCACAACTAGAGAAAGCCATTGCACAGAAATGAAGACCCAACACAGAAAAAATTAATTAATTAAAAACATGATGACCCAAAACCTATGGGATGCAGCAAAAGCAGTTCTAAGAGGGAAGTTTACAGAAATATAAGCTAACCTCAAGAAACAAGAAAAATCTCAAATGAACAATCTAACCTTATGCCTAAAGGAACTACTGAAAGAAAAACAAGCAAAACCCAAAGTTAGCAGAAGGAACGAAGTCATAATGATCAGATCAGAAATAAATGAAAAAGAAATGAAGGAAACAATAGCAAAGATCAATAAAACTAAAATTGGTTCTTTGAGAAGATAAAGAAAATTGATAAACCATTAGCCAGGCTCATCAAGAAAAAGAGGGAGAGGACTCAAATCAAAAAACTTAGAAATGAAAAAGGAGAAGTTACAACAGACACCAAGAAATACAAAGCATCCTAAGGGACTACTACAAGCAACTCTATACCAATAAAATGGACAACCTGGAAGAAATGGACAAATTCTTATAAAGGTATAACCTTCCAAGACTGAACCAAGAAGAAAAGAAACTATGAAAAGACCAATCACAAGTAATGAAATTGAAACTGTGATTAAAAATCTTCCAACAGGGCTTCCCTGGTGGCGCAGTGGTTGAGTCCGCCTGCCGATGCAGGGAACACGGGTTCGTGCCCCAGTCCGGGAAGATCCCACATGCCGCGGAGCAGCTGCGCCCGTGAGCCATGGCCACTGAGCCTGCGCTCCGCAACGGGAGAGGCCACAAAAGCAAGAGGCCCGCGGACCACAAAAAAAAAAAAAAAAAAAAAAAAACTTCCAACTAACCAAAGTCCAGGACCAGATGGCTTCACAGGTGAATTCTATCAAACATTTAGAGAAGAGCTAACACCCATACTTCTCAAACTCTTCCAAACAATTGCAGATGAAGGAACACTCCCAAACTCATTCTATGAGGCCGCCTTCACCCTGATACCAAAACCAGCAAAGATACTATAAAAAAAAGAAAATTACAGACCAATATCACTGATGAATATAGATGCAAAAACCCTCAACAAAATACTAGCAAACAGAATCCAACAACACATTAAAAGGATCATACACCTTGATCAAGTGGGATTTAACCCAGGGATGCAAGGATTCTTCAATTTTTGCAAATCAATGTGATACACCATATCAACAAACTGAAGAATAAAAACCATATGATCATCTCAATAGATACTGAAAAAGATTTCAACAAAATTCAACACCCATTTATGATAAAAACTCTCCGGAAAGTGGGCATAGAGAGAACCTACCTCAACATAATAAAGGCCATATATGACAAACCCACAGCAAATGTCATTCTCAGCAGTGAAAAACTGAAAGCATTTCCTCTAAGATCAGGAACAAGACAAGGATGTCCACTCTCACCCACTGTTATTCAACATAGTTTTGGAAGTCCTAGCCACGGCAATCAGAGAAGAAAAAAAAAATAAAAGGAATACAAATTGGAAAAGAAGAAGTAAAACTGTCACTGTTTGAAGATGACATGATACTATACATAGAGAATCCTAAAGATGCCACCAGAAAACTACTAGAGATCATCAATGAATTTGGAAAAGTTGCAGGATACAAAATTAATGCACAGAAATTTCTTGCATTCCTATACACCAATGATGAAAAATATGAAAGAGAAATTAAGGCAACACTCCTATTTACCACTGCAACAAAAAGAATAAAGCACCTAGGAATAAACCTACCTAGGGAGACAAAAGACCTGTATGCAGAAATCTGTAAGACACTAATGAAAGAAATTAAAGATGATACAAACTGATGGAGAGATATACCATGTTCTTGGATTGGAAGAATCAACATCATGAAAATGACTATATTACCCAAAGCAATCTACAGATTCAATGTAATCCCTATCAAACTACCAATGGCATTTTTCACAGAACTAGAACAAAAAATTTCACAATCTGTATGGAAACACAAAAGACCCCAAAGAACCAAAGCAATCTTGAGAAAGAAAAATGGAGCTGGAGGAATCAGGCTCCCTGACTTCAGACTATACTGCAAAGCTGCAGTAATCAAGACAGTATGGTACTGACACAAAAACAGAAACATAGATCAATGCAAAAGGATAGAAAGCCCAGAGATAAACCCACGTACATATGGTCAACTAATCTATGACAAAGTAGGCAAGGATATACAATGGAGAAAAACCAGTCTCTTCAATAAGTGGTGCTGGGAAAACTGGACGGCTACATGTAAAAGAATGAAATTAGAACACTCCCTAACACCATACACAAAAATAAACTCAGAATGGACTAGAGACCTTAATTTAAGACCGGACACTATAAAACTCTTAGAGGTAAAAATAGGCAGAACACTCTATGACATAAATCACAGCAAGATCCCTTTTGACCTGCCTCCTAGAGAAATGGAAATAAAAACAAAAATAAACAAATGGCACCTGATGAAACTTAAAAGCTTTTGCACAGCAAAGGAAACTATAAACAACACGAAAAGACAAGCCTCAGAATGGGAGAAAATATTTGCAAACGAATCAACAGACAAAGGATAAATCTCCAAAATATATAAACAGCTCATGCAGCTCAATATCAAAAAAACAAACAACCCAATCAAAACACAGGTGGAACACTTAAATAGACATTTCTCCAAAGAATACATACAGATTGCAAACAAACACATGAAAAGATGCTCAACATCACCAATCAGTAGAGAAATGCAAATCAAAACCACAGTGAGGTATCACCTCACACCGGTCAGAATGGCCATCATCAAAAAAACCTACAGACAATAAATGCTGGAGAGGGTGTGGAGAAAAGGGAATCCTCTTGCACTGCTGGTGGGAGCGTAATTGATACAGCCACTATGGAGAACAGTATGGAGGTTCCTTAAAAAACTAAAAATAGAACTACCATATGACCCAGCAATCCCACTACTGGGCATATACCCGGAGAAAACCATAATTCAAAAAGAGTCATGTACCACAATGTTCATTGCAGCTCTATTTACAATAGCCAGGACATGGAAGCAACTTAAGTGTCCATCAACAGATGAATGGATAAAGATGTGGCACATATATACAATGGAATATTACTCAGTCATAAAAGGAAATGAAATTGAGTTATTTTTAGTAAGGTGGATGGAGCTAGAGTCTGTCATACAGAGTGAAGTAAGTCAGAAAGAGAAAAACAAATACCGTATGCTAACACATATATGTGGAATCTAAAAAAAAAAAGGTTCTAATGAACCTCGGGGCAGGACAGGAATAAAGATGCAGATGTAGAGAATGGACTTGAGGACTTGGTAGGGGGAAGGGTAAGCTGAGACGAAGTGAGAGTGGCATGGACATATACACACTACCAAACATAAAACAGAGAGCTAGTGGGAAGCAGCTTCATAGCACAGGGAGGTCAGCTCAGTGCTTTGTGACCACCTAGAGGAGTGGGATAGGGAGGGTGGGAGGGAGACGCCAAGAGGGAGGAAATATAGAGATATATGTATATGTATAGCTGATTCACTTTGTTATAAAGCAGAAACGAACACAACAATGTAAAGCAATTACACTCCAACAAAGATGTTAAAAAAAAAAAAAGTGAAAGGTGAAGCAGCAAGTGGTGATGCAGAAGCTACAAGCTATCCAGAATATCTAATTAGGTAATTAAAGAAGGTGGCTACATTCAACAACAGATTTTCAGTATAGACAAAACAGCCTTATATTAGAAGAAGAGGACATTTAGGACTTGCACAGGTAGAGAGAAGTCAGTGCCTGGCTTCAAAGCTTCAAAAGACAAGCAGACTCACAGATACAGAGAACAAACTCATGCATCCCAGTGGTGGGGACAGGGGGAGGAGGAATGTAAGGGTGGGGGAGGGTGAGGTACAAAATATTAAGTGTTAAGATCGGCTCAAAGATGCATTGTACAACACAGGGAATACAGGCAATATTTTGTAATAACTGTAAATAGAAAGTAACCTTAAAAAAATTTTTAAATGGTTAATTAAAGAAATAAACAACCCTCCCCCCCCCAAAAAAAAACCCCCAAAAGACAAGCTGACTCTCTTGTGAGGGACTAGTGAAGCTGGTGACTTGAAGTAGAAGCCAGTGCTCATTTACCATTCCAAAGACCATAAGGCCGTTAAGAATTATGCTAAATCTACTCTGCCTATGCCTTACAAATGGAAAGACAAAGCCTGGAATGTAGCACACCTGTTAACAACATGGTTTACTGAATATTTTAAATTCACTGTTGAGACCTAATACTCAGAAAAAAAATATTCCTTTCAAAATATTACTGCTTACTGACAATGCACCTAGTCACCAAAGAGCTCTCTGATGGAGATGTACAATGAGATTAATGTTGTTTTCATGCCTGCGAATACAGCATCCATTCTGCAGCCCATGGATCAAGGAGCAATTTTAACTTTCATGTCTTATTATTTAAGAAATACATTTTGTAAGGCTATAGCTGCCATAGATAGTGATTCTTCTGATGGATCTGGGCAAAATACATTGAAAATGATCTGCGAAGGATTTACCATTCTAGATGCCATGAAGAACATTCATAACTCATGGGAAGAGGCCAAAATATCAACATTAACAGCCATTAGGAAGAAGTTGATTTTAACCCTTGTGGATGACTTTGAGGGGTTCAAGACTTCAGTGGAGGAAGTCATTGCGACGTGGTAGAAATAGTAAGAGAGGAGTTCCCTGGTATCGCAGTGGTTAAGAATCTGCCTGCCAATGCAGGGGACACGGGTTCGAGCCCTGGTCTGGGAAGATCCCACATGCCACGGAGCAACTAAGCCCGTGCGCCACAACTACTGAGCCTGCACTCTCGAGCCCACAAGCCACAACTACTGAGCCTGCGTGCCACAACTACCGAAGCCTGCACACCCTAGAGCCCGTGCTCCGCAACAGGAGAAGCCACCACGATGAGAAGCCCGTGCACCGCAACAAAGAGTAGCCCCCGCTCACCACAACTAGAGAAAGCCTGCGCACAGCAACAAAGACCCAAAGCAGCCAAAAAATAAATAAATTAAAAAAAAAAAAGAAATAGCAAGAGAACTAGAAGCAGAGCCTGAAGATGTGACTGAATTGCTGCATCTCATGACAAAACTTCAACAGATAAGGAGTTACTTCTTAGGGAGGAGCTAAGAGAGTAGTTTCGTGAGATGGAATCTGCTCCTGGAAAAGATGCTGTGAAGACTGTTGAAATGTCAACAAAGGATACAGAATATTACATAACCTTCGTTGATAAAGCAGTGGCAGGGTTTGAGAGGTTTGCCTCCAATTTTGAAAGAAGTTCTGTTAGTAAAATGCTATCAAACAGCACTGCACGCTACAGAGAAATCATTCATGAAAGGAAGGGTCAACTGATGCAGCAAACTTCATTGTCGTATTTTAAGAAACTGCCATGGCCACCCCTAGCTTCAGCAACCACCACCCTCATCAGTCAGCAGCCATCAACATCAAGGCAAGACCTCCACCAGCAAAAAAGATTCCAACTCGCTGAAGGCTCAGATGGTGGTTAGTGTTTTCTAACAATAATGTATTTTAAAGTTGAGGTATGTACATTTTTTTAGACATAATGCTATTGTAGATTTACTGACTACAGTATAGTGTAAACATATCTTTTATATGTACTGGGAAATCAAAAACTTCATGTGAGTCCGTTTATTGCAACATTCACTTTGCTGCAGTGGTGTAGACATGAATCCACAATATCTCCGAGGTATGCCTGTAGATGTTAAGACAAGAAATACAGTACTAGAGACAAAGAGGGATACTTCGTAATGATAAAAAAGTCAATAAAAAAAGGAAGATAAAATAAAAGAATGGAAAAAGATATACTACGAAAACAGTAACCAAAAGAGAGCTGGAGTGGCTACACTAATATCAGAAAAAAGTAGAAGTCATGTGAAAATTTATTACTAGAGATTAGGAAGGATTTTTTTTAATGATAAAGGGCTTATCCATCAGAAAGACATAACAGTTCTAAACAAATATGCATCTAATGACAGAGACCCAAAGTATAGGAAGCAAAAACTGACAGAACTAAAGAGAAATACACAATTCAACAAGAACAGTTGGAGACTTTCACTTTCAATAATAGCTAGAACTAGGCAGAGGTCAATGAGGAAATACAAGAATTAATACCACAAACTAAGTATACAAAAGACATTTATAGAATGTTCCACCCCATAATAGCAGAATATACATTCTTCTCAAGTGCACATGAAACATTCTCCAGGACAGAGCACATGTTAGGTTATAAAACAAGCCTCAATCAATTTGTAGGGATTACAATCATATGAGGTATGTTCTGTGACCACAATGGAATGAAATTAGAAATCAGTAGCAGAAGGAAATTTGGGAAATCCAAAAATATGTGAAAATTAAATAATATGCTCCTAAACAACTGATGGGACAAAAAAGAAATCATAAGGCAATTAGAAAATGTTTTAAGATGAATGAAAATAAAAATACAATATAACTTATAAGATGCAGTGATTGGAGGGAAATATTTTTTAAAAAGAAAAAAGATCTCAAATCAATAACATAACCATGCACCTTACAAAACTAGAAAAAGAAGAGTAAGCTAAACCCAAAGCAAGCAGAAGGAAGGAAATAATAAAGATTAGAGTGGAAATAAATGAAAGAGAGAACAGAAAAACAAGAGACAATAAACAAAATCAAAAGTTGGTTCTTTGAAAATATCAACAAAATGGACAAATCTTCAGCTATACTAACCAAGAAAAAAAGAGAGAAGACTCCAATCATTAAAATCAGTAATAAAAGAGAGGGTATCAATTCTGACCTTACAGAAATAAAAATGATTATAAGGAATGCTACTGATGGTCCTATGCCAACAAATTAGATAATCTAGATGAAATGGACAAATTCCTAAAAGACATAAACCACCAAAACTGACTCAAGCAGAAACAGAAAATATGAATAGACCTATACAAAATAAAGAGAATGCTGTAATCAAAAGCTTCCCACAAAGCCAGGACCAGATGCCATTACTAGTGAATTCCACCAAACATTTAAAGAATTAATATCAATCCTACACACTCTTCCCCCTGACCCACCCACCCCCAAAATACAAGAAAAAAAGAAAAGGAGAGGATACTTACCAACTTATTTTATGAGATCAGTATTACCCTGACATTAAAACCAGACAAAAACATTCCACATCCATTAGGATGGCTATTATTAAAAACACAGAAAATAACAAGTGTTGACAAGAATGTAGGAAAACTGGAAACCCTGTGCATTGCTGATGGGAATACAAAATGGTACAGCCACAGTGAAAAACAGTATGGTAGTTCCTCAAAAAATTAAACATAAAATTACCACTTGATTCAGCCATTCTTCTTTGGGGTATGTATCCATAAGAATTGAAAGAAGGGATGTGAACAAATATTTGTACACCCGTGTTTATACTTATAGCAGCATTATTCACAATAGCCTAAAGGAGGAAACAACCTAAGTGTCCATCAATGAGTGGATAAACAAAATGTGGTATATACATACAACCAAAAATCATCCCACCCTTAATAAGAGGAAGGAAATTCTAATACATGCATGCTACAATATGCATGAACCTTGAAGACATTATGCTAAAGTGAAATATGTTAGTCACAAAAGAACAAATATTATATGATTCCACTTATATGAGGTACCTAGAATAGCCATATTCATGGAGACAGAAAATAGAAGGGTGGTTGCCAAGGGCTGGGAGCAAGGGAGAATGAGGAGTTATTGTTTACTGAGTACATAGTTCCAATTTGGGAAAATGAAAATGTTCTGGAGATGGATGGGGTGATGGTTGCAAAACAATGTCAATGTACTTAATGCACAGAATTGCATACTTAAAAATGGTCAAAATGGATCTGTAAGTCATTTTATTTATAGGAAATTTTTAAATTCTAAGAACTATTCTGAAGACTGATCATGAAGCTATCTTGCTTACTTGGTGAATTTAGATCTATTTTTAACAAATCACAAACCTGTATAGTGATAGTACAATTCTGAGGGCTTTAAAAAGATCTTTCTTATGTGATTAGTTAGGTGATTTTTCCCTTTACTTATTGAATGTTTGTATGTGCATCTGTATGTTGTATGTGCATCTGTATGTGAGCATGCACATGTGTTGGGAAACATAAGTGAGAATTTAATACATTTATTTTACAGGAAGCTTTGAAGAGACAGAGCATCTCAAGTTTTCGATTTCTAACATAAATACATTTTATAGATAATGTATTGTTTCAGGGAGTAGAAGAGATATTCTTCTTTGGTGATTACTTATTGATTTTCTTTTGTCTATAACAATTTCAAGTACTTTATTGCTTACATTTAAATAAATGCTAAATCAATAGTAAGTTATACAACCATATAGTGGATATATGTATAGAGACATTATCCAGAATACATGCCCTGGTCAGAACACAGACTTATAGAAATACTCACTTTAGATGACTCTTATAAGAGCAGAAATGTGAAGAAATAAAATGATCTTACATTTCATCCTCAACAACAACAACAACAAAAATGGTTAAAATGGTAAATTTTATGTTGTGCGTTTTACCACAGCTTAAAAAAATGGACAAAGATATTCCAAGAAAAATAAACAAAACTACAGACCAACGTCCCTATGAATATAAACGTGAAAATCCTTAACAATAAGCTAGCAAACTGAATCCAGCAATATATAAAATGGATTGTACACCATGACCAAGTATGCATACAAGGTTGATTCAGCATACAAAAGTCAATCAATATAATGCTATAAACAGTAATCGAATAAAGGCTAAAAAACACACAATCATTTCAATAGATGCAGAAAAAATATTCACGAAAACCAACACCTTGTCATAACAATAACAGAAAAAAATCAAATAAATAAAAGGGAATTTCTTCAACTTGATGAAAAGCATCTACAAAAACCCTACAATTAACATCATACTTAACTATGAAAGACTGAATGCTTTCCTCTAAAATCATAAACAAGGATGTCTGTTCTTCAGCTTCCATTCAACATTGTACCAGAGTGTCTAGCCAGAGCAATTAGGCAAAATAAGAAATAAAAGGCATCCATTCAGATTGAAAAAGATAAAGTAAAACTATGCCTATTCACTGATGACATGATCTTGTATATAGAAAATTCTAAGGAATTCATGAAAAAAAGAAACTACTAGAACTAATAATTGAGTTCAGCAAGGTTGCAGAATAAAATATCAATATCTAAACTTCAACTGTATTTCTATACACTAACAATGAACAATCTTAAAATAAAATTAAGAGCAACTAAGCCCATGTGCCACAACTACTGAGCCTGAGCTCGAGAGCCTGCAAGCCACAACTACTGAACCCATGCGCCACAACAACTGAAGCCCGCACGCCTAGAGCCTGTGCTCCGCAACAAGAGAAGCCGCGACAATGAGGAGCCCGCGCACCACAACGAAGAGGAGTCCCTGCTCGCCGCAACTAGAGAAAGCCCGTGTGCAGCAACGAGGACCCAACACAGCCAAAAATAAAAACAAACAAATAAATAAATTTATTTTTAAAATAAATAAATAAAATGGTGCAGCCTCTTTGCAAGACAATTTGGGAGTTCCTCAAAAGTTAATCATAGTTACTGTAGGACATAGCAATTCTATTTGCAGATACACCTATGAGATACACCAAGAAATATATTTCCACATAAAAACTTGTACATGTGTTCACAGCAGCATTGTTTTTAATAAGTCAAAAAGTGGTAAAAACCCAAAGGTTCATCAAAACTGATGGATGAATATAGTATATCCATACAGTGGAATATTTTTTAGCCCTAAAAATGAACGAAATACTGATTCATGCTACAACATAAATGAACTTCAAAAACATTATGCTAAGTGAAAGAAGCCAGACATAAAAGGCAATGTATTACATGGTTCCATTTATATGAAATATCTAGAATAGGCAATCCACAGACATAAAGAGTAGATTAGTGGCTGCCAGAGGATGGGAAGAGGGAGAAAAGGAGAGTGACTGTTAAAAACACATGCAAGCTTTCTTTCGGGGGTGATGCGAAAATATTCTAAAATTAAGGAGTGGTGATGGCTGCACAACTATGAATGAACACTTTAAAAGGGTAAACTTCAGGGTATGTGAACTCTATCTCAATAAAGCTGCTATTTTAAAAACTTGATTAACAAATATGAATTCAAAGATTATAGTTATTAAACATAAGAATTTCAAAACACAGAGTTGTACCTAATGATCTATGATAAAAATGATATATATGCCCAGTAGTCAGTTTTTAAACAGAAATTTAAAAAATAATATATTTGAGACCTAAAATCTCATGTTGCCTCCTAAGCAGTTAACATTCTTGGTCTTGAAAAGGGGGGGGGGGACATACATGGTGTACATTAGGGTTAACAAATGACAACAGCAGTGTTACATTTTGAGGAGGGGACTACCAACACAAAAGAGATAGGGAATCACAAGAGAGCAGGAAATAGTGACATGAACCCATATTTAGGTTGGTTTAATATTCTGAGTCATCATTTTGAGTAGAGCCCGTCCTTGGCAAAAATTACATATTGAGCAAGAGAACACATGCAAAGCTGCTCAGAATCGTCCTATTGCAAAATAGCTCCCAATAGACATAAGGTATAAGGCTTTTAATAAGAACTTTGGAAGGTATTATACTATTTTCTCATTAGATGCCAAATCCAACTGATACCCAAGTAACCGTTAACAACCAATGATTCTAAATTGATGAGAAATACACTTATCAAAAGCTCACCATGTTCCAGACAAGGTACTTAGCATTGGTGACGGAGATAAAGACACAATTCTTGTCTTTAGAGTACAGGACAATGTGAACAAAGAGAAGGGATGGATCCAAGCCAGGCTGTGGGTGATGCTGTGCATGCATGCGAACAGTTGAAGTTTAAGGGAAACAGTAATACAGGCAGAGGGTTACAGAGGGAACTGGAATTACTTTATTTTTCAAGTATATTAAGTAATAAAACTGCGTCATTTTCAGGTTTTTTGACTATTTGAGGCAATGTCTTTTTATTATGACAGTCTACCAATTTCATTTAAAATTTAAAGATACTTAAGTTTTGAAAATATTTTACTATATTTACGTAAATTTAGCATGTTAGAGATGCACAATTCTGTCACTAAGGCAGAAGAGAAATGAGCTCACAAACAATTCTTGAATGTCACTTTTAACCTGAAAAATTTCTAGTAACACTGAATCTTGTGTATTCGGTCATCCAAGAAAAATAATAAATGAGTTAATGTCCTAAATTACGACTCCTGAATTAGCCATTTTAAGATTAGAATCAAAACAATTGCTGGAAACATAATTTAGGCTAGTTCCTAAATAAGTTAATTTTATTTATGCTCATAAATACAAATTAAAATATAAACAAGACCTCTGCAACTCCCATAATATTGGTTAATGTCATAAACATGCTAGGAATTCATACAGTTGTGATTATAACTTCATTATTGGCAAATTGTTCAGAATAAGGCTTACTGTTTGCTCATAAAAGGGCTTAGTACTTTTAATTATTGGAAATAAAGTTTTTCATGGAATTGATAAATGCTGTCACTATATAGTGTAAATCTACCTCCACAGAGTTCAGCAAAGATCTTTAGATTTAACATCTAAATTATTTTGACAAAAATATTTTTCTGTATGAAAACTTCTATATTTACAATTAGACGTGTTCATATATGTCACTACCCATATCTTGAAATCTGCCTGTTTGAAAAATGCAGATGAACCAACATAAATACAGTACAGGCAATAACTTAATTGAGGGCTGAGTAGACAAAACAATATCACTTACTTAGCCCTTGCAACTGGGCTTTAAAATATTACTGCATAAGCTTTTAAGTTAATAACAGAATTTTACTATTTACTTAGAAAACTACCTTCAAGTTTAAAAAAAGACAACAAACCCTTTGCTCTTGAACTCAATAAGGACATATTAAAATGTAAGCCTTCTTTGTTTAAAGAAGTGAAACCTACTGGAGTAAATACTGCCTGTCAGTTCAGAGAGAAACTCTGCTCCTGTCTGCCCACTAACTCAATGAATATAGATAAAGAAAACTTAAGGCATAGAAGATTGCCAATACTGCTTAAAGTTTATGTTAAAACTAAATTCGATTACTGAATTATTTTATTAGCCAACAATGTACTCAAAAGAGCTTCCAAATGTTTGATTAATGTACAGAAAAATGAAGATATCAAACTGATGCCATATCATTTCTCCATGATTTTTAAAAATGCATTTGTCTATTACCTGAAACAAACTATTAGCACCATGTATGTCAAGTGCTTAAGGAAAAACATGAAAACATGAACGTTTTGATTCCAAGTCACTAACTTACAACTTTCTAATGAAACTTGAGATCTTGAGATTGTCAGTCTTATTTATTTAATATTTTTCAAGCAATTCAGAGATAGTTATATGCAGATCTAGTATCCTTCTGTCATTTCAGACTAAATAAAATGATTCCTAAAATACTGCTTACTGAAAAAAGAGATGATGGACAAGTGCAGGCAGTCCCCAAGTCACTAATACACTGTGTCTCAAGTCTGTTGCCAAGTTGTTTTCTTGGAATTCATTTTCATCCCATATTATAAGTTGTAGAGAATTTAACTTTTCTACAAAAGCTGACATTTCTCATGGACCCTTCTTTCATAACCCTTGGTGTTTATTTACTATACAGAAACAAGGTTTTCAGGAGAAGTTGTCGTCTTCGAATTCAAAGGTGGTATCTTACACATAGGGTTTATCCTTTCATTTAGATTTGAGGTCTGAGACTTACAGATCACTGATCTCAGGAACAAAAAAACTGGTAGCTGAAGGTGGACCTTCAGTTTTAATAAACAGCAGGAAAAAGGAGAGAGATGGTAAAAGGGGATTTAGATATCTGCAGAGAAAAATGAGTGAGAGGCAAAAGAAGAACATATCTACTGAGTACTTAGCTACTTTGTGCCAGGAATGGTGCCCAACTCCATGAGGCAAGAACTGTCATCTTTCTTTTTTAGATGGGCAAAACTGAGGCTCAAATAAGACAAGTTACTCAAATCACATTTCTCATGGTCTCTTGCCTAACACTAATAGTCATTCATGGATTCAGAATGGGATGAGAATTCAAGTTTCTCCAAATCTCAGGTTCTAGATTAAGCACCCCTGGAGGTATTCCAATTCCTCCTAAAACTGGTAGGATGACACAGTTCCTAAAAGCACCACTCCAGAATGGAGGTAAATTGTTTGCTATTAAAAAAACAACCAAACAAAAAATTTATATAATGTCCCCTAAACCAAGAGCTGAGAAGGTAAGAGAGGATTGATGGTCAACTCTTTTTCTCCCAAAGCACTTGTATTTCTTAATCCACTGATATTCCTAAAGTTCTAGATAAGGGGTTTTCTAGGAGAAGCAAGTACCTTTTATTCTTAATTTTGTTGAAATTTCCTTTACTATATATTCCCAAATGACAGATCTAAATGTTGATTCTGTCACCACCACTTGCTTGATGTAGGACCTTGAATAAGCTTCTTAACCTCTCTATGTGCCGTAGTTTTCTCAACGAAAAATAGAGAATAGTGCCTGGTTTGCAGCATTATTACGCAAATGGGACAGCATCCACGTAGAGGGGCCAACCACAGCAAACAGGCACATCATACCCCGTAGCCCAGACCTCTCTTCAAGCTTCAGATGAGTGTTTCTATATCCCTGTCAGGCTCTTCAACCTCTGCAAAGAACTCAGTGTTCTTCTGCTTCACATTTGTTTCTTTTCTACTATCCCTCATCTCTGAAACTGTGTGTCATCTTCCCAACCAGTCAGGCACTATACCACAGTGATTCTACCTCAGAAATTTCTTCTCAATAGTCTCTCCTAGCCGTCCACCCCCTTAATTAAGGCCCTCGCTGTACGTTGCTTAGACTGCAGCCGACACGCATAAATGACTGCTGTTCCTGCCACCATTCTATTCCCACTCTTGTGTCCGCTCCAAAATGCCACAGGGATCTTTCTTTACAAAACAAAAACGAAACCAAACCAAAAACAGGAATCTGATCCCATCACTTACTTGCTCAGAAACTTCCTTTAGCTCCCAGCTGCCAGTAAGTGCCTAGAAAGTAAAAGCAAGTCTCCAGCAATGGCATGCAAAGCTCTTTACCACCTGACCACAGCCTACAAAGAGAACCTCATCTGCCACTTTCCCAAACCCTTCTGCTCTAACCACACCAAACTCCTCAGACCCCTGAATACACAGGCCTTGTTGTGAAACCATGATACCTCTATGTTCTTTCCTCTGCCTAGAATGCTTAAAATGCTCTTTTTCAACCCAATAAATTACCACTTTGCCTTTGCTACAGACTGAATGTTTGTGTCCCCCAAAAAGTTCATAGGCCAAAACATAGTCCCTGCTATGACAGTATTTGAAGGTGGGGCCTTTGGGAGGTGAGCAAGTCATCAGAGCTCTGCTCTTATCAAAGAGACCACAGAGCACTCCCTTGCCCCTTCCTTCCACCATGTGAGGTTAGAGCAAGAAGACAGGCGTCTATGAACCTGGAAGCAGGTCCTCAACAGACACCAAATCTGCCAGCACCTTGATCCTGGACTTCCCAGACTCCAGAACTATGCGAAATTAATTTCTGTTGTTTATAAGCCACCCATTCTGTGGTATTTTATTATATTACCCTGAATAGACTAAGACAGTCTTTAACAAATTTTTCAAGATTCCTCCGAGCAATGTAAAGTATTCTGTCTTCTGTTTTTATACTGAATTCCCATTCAGTATTATCCAGAAGCTATGAATACATCAATGGATAAGACAAACACACTCTGTCTTTGAAGCTTTGAGATACACTGCCTATCAGAAAAGACAATTAAATAAGAGATTATAATTTCTTGTAAGGAGCTTGTCACAATAACAGAGTATTATGCAAGTGTGTAAGAAGGGGAAACCATGGAGTGTTATTCAGCCTTAAAAAGGAAGAAAATCCTGTCGTATGCTACACCATGAATGAACCTTGAAGGCGTTATGCTATTCCACTTATAAGGTATCTGCAGTAGACAAATTCATAGAAACAGAAAGAATGGTGGTTACCAGGAGCTGGGGGTAGGGGAAAAAAGGGGAACTGCAGCTTAATGGGTACAGAATTTCAGTTTTACCAGATGAAAAAGTTCTGGAGATCTGTTTCACAAAAGGTAACTATACGTAACACTACTGAACTGTATACTCGAAAATGGCTAAGATGGTAGATTTTGTGTTTTTCACCACACACAATTTTGAAAAAAAAAAAGAAGAAGAAGAAGGGGACCCAGCCTACCATGGTCAAAGGTAGCCTACAAATGAAATGACATTCAGGCTGAGACCTAAGTAAGCATCCAGCTTCTTCAGCCTCGAGCACACGGTAATGCTCAGTCCTCACCTGACCCTGCCCACCAGCAACCTTTAACTCAGCTGAGGGACCCATCGCCCCGAAACACCTCCTCCACGTGGCTTCCAGGACAAAGCCCCTGCCTGGCTCCTCTCTCTTCACTAGCCACTCCTCGCTCTCCTCTGCTGGTTACTCCTTGTCACCTCAGTCCCTAAACACTGCAGTACCTGGGAACGCAGTCCTCAGAACTCCTCTTTACTTCAGACACACACACATTCCCTTGGCGATCTCACGGAGTCACATCTAGCACAGTGTTTCTCAACCTTGTTTTCATGATCACACCTTCGAGGAGCCTTTTAAACATTTTTTTTTTCCTCAATCATCCCATCTCCATTTATTAAATACTAAAGAATAAGATTGTGTTGGCTAGGGTTCAGCTTTGGAGCCAACCATTGTAATATCTAAGATTTTCTTCACGCCTCAGGAAACAATTTTTGGCCCTTTGGAGTGCTGTTGGCCCTGCTGAGAATGCACAGGCTAATGGTCTTCAATACCATCTCCGAGCTGAAGGCACTCACAGTTTAGATCCAGCACGGACCTCTTCCCTAGGCTCCAGGCATCTATCCGACTCCCTCTCTGACATCTCCACTAGGGTATTTAATAGGCATCTTAAATAAACACATCCAAAAACAAACTCTGGATCTTTCCCATAAGATCACATTACCTCCCTGTTCAGAACCCTCAACGCTTGCCTTCCTCATTCTGACAGGAAGGCCATTTCAGTTGCCTACAAGGCTCTGGTGAGGAGCTGCCCTCGCCACCTCTGAACCTCATTTTAAAGCAGCCCTGTGACACCTACCCCCTAGTCCAGCATGCTCTCTGCCCCATTCCCTGCTTAATTTTTTTCTATAGCACTCATCATTCTCCATTTGACTTATTTGTTTGCTGTCTGTCTTCCTTCAGCCAGAATATAAGCTCCACCAGGGCAGAATTTTTGTTTTGTCTGTTGCACTATCTCCAACAGTCCTTGATACAGAGTACGTGCTGAGTAGATATTTGGTGGATGAATGAATGAATGTTAAGCACCTAATAAATACTTAGGAAATGAAAGAGAAGGGGAAGGGATCCTAGGCCTAGAGAACTGTATGTGTGAGAGTCTGCCACCAAAGGGAGAGTGTGGCATATTTAAAGCACTTTCTTCTATCTCCATAACAACAAATACTGTGTAGCATTAAACTTGATCTATTCACAGGTTTGGCGCACTAATTGGATTGTGTTACTCAACAAGCTATGTCTAACTCTCCACTCTACCGCCAGTGGCTAAGGCTTTGGTGATACCTAAATCCCTTCCACATTCGCAGAAATATCCCAGAGCTTCTGCGTAAACAGGTCTAGGAACCAGGAAGCTATGACATTTTGAGACTGCCTGTTCCTTTTTAGCACAGATGAAAGTTCAACTGAAATCTTGCTCCATGTAATTTTAACTAATGCCTACCTGACCACAGTCCGATTGGATATATTATTTTCCTTGACCCTTCCTTTCCTCACTTTTGAAAAGGACACTGCCATTTGTTTGCTTATAACTACAAAGGGGTTTTGTGAGTACTAAATAAGATAATGTATGTGAGAATGCTCTGTAAACTCAAACATCATATAAACAAAGTAAAGAGCTGTTACGGTTATCCAAACTGCTTTTAAAAGGTTATTTTGCACACATTTTTACTTATAGGAACAGAACTCCAATGAAAGCACATTTATATTTCTCTTTTAGAAAGATACTCCATCTTCTTCTAGCAATATGCTCTAATTCATCTTAATCCTTACAGGCATCAAGAAATTCATTAGGCTTAATGAAAAAGGTTCTAAGTGAAGAAACGGAGGATGAAGGCAGGGAGAATGAAAGGGAGCGAAAGTCAGGCATTGTATGTTTTGTGTGTGGAAAGAACACAGAACTGAGGGTCAGAACACATGGATTTGCTTCCCTGGTGGTGCAGTGGTTGAGAGTCCACCTGCCGATGCACGGGACGCGGGTTTGTGCCCCAGTCCGGGAGGATCCCACATGCCGCAGAGCGGCTAGGCCCGTGAGCTATGGCCACTGAGCCTCCGCGTCCGGAGCCTGTGCTCCGCAACGGGAGAGACCGCAGCAGTGAGAGGCCCGCGTACTGCAAAAAAAAAAAAATACACATGGATTTAAGCCCACCACTAGCTGTATGATTTTAGACCAGGGTTTCTTACCCTCAGCACTACTGACATTTTTCGCTGGATAATTCTTTGTTGAGGGGGGCTATTCTGTGCATTGTGAAATGTTTGGCAGCATTGCTGGCCTCTATCCACTATGTGCCAGTAGTACCCCTCTAGTCGTGACAACCAAAAAGGTCTCCAGACATTACCAGATGTCTCCAGGGGCAAAATCGCCCCTGGTTGGGAACCACTGTTTTAGATAAGACTTGATAACTTCATATTTTAGTTTCATCTATAAAATGAAAACGTTTACCTATAGGTTTAAGACCCCTCTTTGGCTCTAAAAATGCTAAAATTCTATAAAAGATCAGAATAAAGATGATTGAAAAGTGCAGTCTTATTAAAGAGGAGCAAATTATGTCATGAAAGAAGTTAATATTTTTGTTCAGTTTTCCTCATTATCTTAATAGACAATGATAAAACTTTCCTGTACATTTAAAATGATAATTATAAAATCTTTTAAAAATACAATATGAGAACTGGGTTACTTTCAAAAATGTCAGTATCAAAAAAATCTAAAGAGATGTAAAGACTATTCTAGAATTTACATTAAAGGGATATGATAACCAAATGCAATGCATAATTTTTTATTCAATCCTGCATTTTTTTTCCAACTCAATCATGCATTTGAAGTGCTTAATATATGGCCTAGTACTTTATTACATGACTTTTTTTTTTTTTTTGGCTGCGTTGGGTCTTCATTGCCGCCCTCGGGCTTTCTCTAGTTGTGGTGAGCGGGGGCTACTCTTCATTGCAATGCATGGACTCCTCATCATGCCTTTTTTTTTTTTTTTGGCTGCGTTGGGTCTTCATTGCCGCCCTCGGGCTTTCTCTAGTTGTGGTGAGCGGGGGCTACTCTTCATTGCAATGCATGGACTCCTCATTGCGGTGGCTTCTCTTATTGCAGAGCACAGGCTCTAGGCTCACGGGCTTCAGTAGTTGCAGCACTCGGGCTCAGTAGTTGGGGCTCGCGGGCTCTAGAGCACAGGCTCGGTAGTTGTGGCGCACGGGCTTAGTTGCTCCGCAGCATGTGGGATCTTCCCGGACCAGGGCTCGAACCCATGTCCCCTGTATTAGCAGGCAGATTCTTAACCACTGTGCCACCAGGGAAGTCCCTACATGATTTTCAAAAGGTTATATTCCATTTATAGTTATTATAAAGTATCTGCTATATTCTCCATGTTGTACAATATTATCTGTAGCTTATTTTATACCTAATAGTTTGTACCTCTTAATTCCTTAATATTGCCCCTCCCCCATCTCCTCTCCTCACTGGTAACCACTAGTTTTTTCTCTATTTTTTCTGTGAGTCTACTCCTTTTTTGTTATATTCACTAGTTTGTTGTGTTTTTTGGATTCCACATATAAGTGATATCATACAGTATTTGCCTTTCTCTGTCTGACTTATTTCACTTAGCATAATGCCCTCCAAGTCTATCCATGTTGCCACAATTGGCAAAATTTCGTTCTTTTTTATGGCTAAGTAGTATTCCTTTGTGTATGTGTGTGTGTGTGTATATATATATATATATATATATATATACACCATGGACACTTAGGTTGCTTCCATACCTTGGCAATTGTAAGTAATGTTGCTATGAACACTGGGATGCATGTATCTTTCCAAATTAGTGTTTTGTTTTTTTCAGATATATACCCAGGAGTGGAATTGTTGGGTCATATGGTAGTTCTATTTTTAGTTTTTTGAGAAACCTCCATACTATTTTCCACAGTGGCTGCACCAATTTACATTCCCACCAACAGCGTACGAGGGTTCCCTTTTCTCCACATCCTCACCAGTTTGTTATTTGTATTCTTTTTTTTTTTTTTTTTTGTGGTACACGGGTCTCTCACTGTTGTGGCCTCTCCCGTTGCGGAGCACAGGCTCCGGACGCGCAGGCTCAGCGACCATGGCTCACGGGCCTAGCTGCTCCGCGGCATGTGGGATCCTCCCGGACCGGGGCACGAACCCATGTCCCCTACATCAGCAGGCGGACTCTCAACCACTGCGCCACCAGGGAAGCCCCAGGACCTGGCATATTTTAAGGCTGATTTTTTTTTTTAATGTATCTTCTACGAGTTAATCAACACATGCTGTTTTATTTCTGTATTCATTAAAATATATAATTAAGGCAAGTGTCATGTTTTTAGAGTATCAATACCTTTCCAAGGTATTCAAAATGTTTGATTTCAAACCTACAAATGATACGTAGAGAACAAAAAGGCAGTTTTAAGAAAGTAAAAGATATACAAATTAGGCATATATTATTTCAAACGATTTATATACTGACTATTAAGCTTATTTTTAAATACCCAGTACCCATGTGCAACTATGGATAGACTCAGGCAGGGGGTCACTAATCCCTGTCAGGTTTACAAGGATGCTAAGTAGACAGACGGACACAGCACCTTCACAAATGACAGCACTTGTTCAACCTTCCCCTCCTCAACCCTCACCACCTTTTATAAACTTGTCAACAGCTGCTGGCATTAGAAAGTGCTAAATGAGAAAGCAAGGTAAACAAGATAAACACCTCCAAGGGGGAAAAAAATGAATCAAATGTCACCTTTGCCCCCTTAACTGAAACTAGTATCTAACAAAGGAAATGGTGATGATTAACATATAGCAAGTTTATGAGGAAGGATATACTAATCTACAGTAAAAGACTTCCTCATTTCAGAAAGACAGTGTGGTAAACTATACAAAACACTTCTTGAGAAGGAGAAGGCTAGTGCCCTTCCTGACTTTGCTAACGATCCAAGAGTTGAGGTCCTCATCCCTAAACCGATGAGATTTAAAGATCCCAATGGGGGCTTCCCTGGTGGCGCAGTGGTTGAGAGTCCGCCTGCCGATGCAAGGGGACACGGGTTCATGCCCCGGTCCGGGAAGATCCCACATGCCGCGGAGCGGCTGGGCCCGTGAGCCATGGCCGCTGAGCCTGCGCGTCCAGAGCCTGTGCTCCACAACGGGAGAGGCCACAACAGTGAGAGGTCCGCGTACCGCAAAAAAAAAAAAAAAAAAGATACATAAAGATCCCAATGGTCCCTTCCAGCTTTGAAACAAATCTTCAATTTTAATCCTTAAATTTACAACTTTTAGTATTTTTTACTGGAATAGGGAGAGGAGAGGACAGGAAATATTCTCAGTTCTACAGATGATTTTTCTGTTTTATGAAGTGTAAGGTATTCTTGTTATTTCTCTCCTGTATTATAACCACTGTGCACTGGGTGAATCCAAGGTAACTCAGCATTGATTCTGGTCTTTGATCTTCCTTAACAAATGCTTGGAATTCTTTTACCACAGACCTGTTTTATACTCCAAGCATAAAAACCTCAAAGTAATAAAAAGCAAACAGGACTCGCTTGTTATTCTCTACAGATGTCAGTATATGTACACATATCATGAACCAATTGTTTTTTATGGTACAAATGTTATATTACACAAACATTTTTTGCCTGGTGTAACTTCAACACCAAGAATACTGATTGCTTAATAGACAACTGACATTTTCTCAAAAACAAGTATGATATATAAACTTGTGAAATACAGAATGATCTGTTGCTACTGTAACTCACCAAAACATTTCAAATGAAGCAGACATCATGAGAAGGAAATCTTATAAAATGAAAATTACTAACATTTTTAAAGTATTACAGTATTTTAGTAAAGACAGTCCACTCCAACATAAAACTACACACACACACACACACACACACAATATTGATAATAAACTAAGGATTCCTAATGTTATTAATAGCAGACAGGTTTTTCATTTTGAGTTACTGTTACTGCCACCATCGTTAAGTCTTTCTAAAATCAACAACATTCCTCCAGCTTTAAAACATCCTTTTTTGGGGGTATTATCAACAATCATAAGAGATTTTTAGCCTAAAAAAGACCCATTCCTAGGGCAATTTCTCTTTTCTGGGAAAAAAAATACATATTCATGATTTTAGGACAAAAAGTAATGACAGTTGAAATAATTAGCATCATTCTTAAAAGAGATACTAGTTGAGAGAACCATTGACCTACTAATATTAAACATTCAACAAGTAAATAAATACAAATTCTGTACATTCCATGGCACTAAAGAAATATCACTTGAAAAAACAGTATCACTTGCTTTCCTGGCAATGGATACCACTATAGATCAAATTACATCACAAAAAAATTATTGAGGCACTACTCAAGTGCTTTTGATAGATCTAATCTCTTCACACTTAACCCACAACTCTTCAAGGCCTTAATTTTCTGAATTATAACATTATAATCTATTGAGCATAAGAGCATAAGAAATCCACCAGCCTTGAAACTGGAACAGAGAAGGAACTATGTGTGATTGGTTCACCACTGTATTCCCAGCGTCTAGCTCAGTGCCTAGCACACAGTCAATGCTCAACAAAAAACCTATTGAATGAAGGTATGTTTAAGTGTTTTGTTAAATGGGCTATTAACTGTCTGGCTGCTCTGACATTTTTGGTGTAACGCCTGTTTTTATCATTGGAATTTGATTTGTATCATTATTTAACGTAAATCTAGAGTTTTTCTTCTGAGAACTCTTTATTTTCCATTTAATAAAAATAATGGAAATAGCAGTCTCGTCCTCTTAAAAATAAATGTGTAAATACACATGAAAGGGTACATTAAGGTATGCAAATGACAGAAAAAGTTAAGTGAGTGGAATGTTTCTTGAAAACAGCAGATAAGATTGAGTCTGGAGCCCACCAACAGCCCAACAATCATGAGTAACAGTGTTACAGGTCACAGAAAAGAGAGGTGACAAGTGAAGGCTCTGTTGGCCAGGTGTGCATCTCTATTCCATCCCTTTGGTAAAGCAAAACAAAACAGAACAGAAAAACTGTGCTCTAAAGACAGCTGTTTCCAAAACACAGTCATAGATCTTGGATAGTCTTTAAATGCTGGCAGGTAACCTAAAGGCCAATCCAAACACACCCGGAGTCATAGATAAGAAAAGTCCTAAAAACAGTCAACAAGGCAAAATGCTCTGAGATATTAGGTGAGGGCCGGGGTGGGGGTGGGGGTGGCATGAAGAAAAGGAGAAAGGCAGGAAAAGCAACTAAACAGAAGCTCCATTAAAGCTCAAGACGTGACTCAAAATTGAAAAGTCCTGCTGACCCACATCTTCCAAGCCAGTTTTCTTACAACTAGAACTAATTAGAAGCTATCTAATAAGTAGATAATCAAATATAAAATCTAGATTTTTAAAAAATGTTCCCAATTATATGTTAGGAAGCAGTATACTTTTTTCTGTATTTCAGTTAGATAAAACACGAGGGGCTTCCCTGGTGGCGCGGTGGCTGAGAATCTGCCTGCTAATGCGGGGGGCACGGGTTCGAGCCCTGGGCTGGGAGCATCCCACATGCCGTGGAGCAACCGGGCCCGTGAGCCACAACTACTGAGCCTGCGCGTCTGGAGCCTGTGTTCCGCAACGGGAGAGGCCGCGACGGTGAGAGGCCCGCGCACCGCGATGAAGAGTGGCCCCCGCTCGCCACAACTAGAGAAAGCCCTCGCACAGAAACGAAGACCCAACACAGCAAAAATAAATTAATTAATTAAAAAAAAAAAACACGAATTAAATCTTTCTATATTTAATTTTCCTCAGTAGCAAAGTTTAAAAATAATTTTGGAGTCTAGGCAAAATTTTCCTAAGAATCATGAAATACTTTAGTCTATTTTTTTAAGCTATTTTTATTTTTAATGGTTTTGGTTCGTCTTCATTTAATAAAGTTTATATACTTTTCAAAAACTCATTAATTTTTTTTAATTCAGAAAAAAGAAAGAGAATTACCTGTATGTCCTATCACCCCCAAATAACAGCATTAGTGTTTTAGCACCAGTTTATTTTAAAAACCAAGTGTGTATATTTACATGTGCTGTTTTCTGAAAGGCCTCATAGCTTTAAATTTCTCAAAGAGGTGAAAGAATGAAAAAATTTAACCACAGACCTAGTGCAAGATGCCCATTTCATAGGTGAGAAAACTGAGGCTCAGAGAGGCAAACTGACTTGCCCAATACTATAGTTGGCAATCAACAGAACCCTGAAGAGAAATGTACAGTCTCCCAAGTTCCTGGTTCAATACTCTTTCAAATACCATTTGACTTTTTATTTCACTTAAGGTGTTCTTTCCATCCATTCATTTAGTTATCTATCCAATCAAACTCTGTGAGCCAGGGGTCCTAGGACACAGAGATAGAAAGAAATAATCCTGCTCCTCAAGTCCAATGGAAACATACATATATGTAAACACATCTCTTTATTAACTAAAACATCATCACTGCTTTACTTGGTGTACATACAAAATGCAGTGGGAGAATGTGGCCGTGTGAGACAAGTGTGCCTTGAGGAGGAATGGCATTTGAGGTAATCTTGAAGAATGAATCCATGTTAGCCAGGCAGATAGATATTAGGGTTCGGGGATGACAGTGAGGGAACAGATGGCCCCTGAACTGCAAGGGAGAGCATGGAACTGGAACGCAGGAGGTAAGACGGGATGGATAAGTATGGAGACCTTGAAAGAAAGTTTAGTTCTTACCTACAGGAAATAAGGAACCACCAAACATTTTTTTTTGTTTTTTTGCGGTACGCGGGCCTCTCACTGTTGTGGCCTCTCCCGTTGCGAAGCACAGGCTCTGGACGCACAGGCTCAGCGGCCATAGCTCACGGGCCTAGCCACTCCACGGCATGTGGGATCCTCCCGGACTGGGGCACGAACCCGTGTCCCCTGCATCGGCAGGCGGACTCTCAACCACTGCGCCACCAGGGAAGCCCCACCAAACATTTTTAAGCAAGGTAATCCCATAACTAAAATTTGCATTTTACAAAGATCATTCTGGCACCAGTGAGTGGCACAGAGAAACAGTAAGAAAGGCACATGAACAAAACCAAAGCAGTAACAGAGGAAATAGACAAAAGGGGCAGGAGAGATATTTAGGGTTAGAATTAACAAGCTATTTGATAAGAAGAGAGAGTAAGGAGTCTAGAATAAATTAAATAATTGACAGATGGTGTTGCCATGGGCAGTAGGGAATACCTTCATATTTTTTAGGATCTGAAATTTATTTTAAATTGCTACCAAAATGCTACACTGTAGGCTTCTAACTATAAGTTTCACAAAGCAATTCAATTTTCAACAAAAATTACCAATATAAGAGAAATGGAAAGAGGGAAAAAAAGCCAAAAAATGCTGACCTGTTTATGAAAAGCTAGATTCTAAAAGAACACAAGGCAGAAGTTGAAAAGCCTTGGCAACAGAATGTCTGACCAACAAATCTTTCTGGAAAAGATTTTAATTTCAGAAACCATTTTGGAAGCCTACTGATAAAGAATGTATCATATTTACTTTTTTTTAATAAACTATTTCTAACATAAACATCTTAAAGCTAAGTGAAAGCAAATCAAATGCTGTCAACTGAATTTTACAATGCACATAACTGACTAAGACACTACAGGAAAGAGAACTGTGTGCTAGAACTTAAGAAGTGAAAAGACTTTGGTGGGCACCTAGGGTATTACTTATTTCTAAGAAGAAAAATAAAATCTTCAACTTAGCTCTAGAAAAAGATTCCACACACCTCTGCTTCATGGCTAAAGCATTTCAATTTCTGAAAAGATTATCAGAATGAAATATCAACTTAATTGTGTTAGCTCTTTTCTTCAGAACAAATAAAAATAAACCAAATCTACTGTCACCTACTACTAACATGAGCTTAACAAAAAATTTTTACAACTCAACTGTGACTGAAAAATATTTCAATACTGAATAATAAAAATTCCTATGGTAACAATGAGAATGAGAAATACAAACTTAAAAAAGAAACTAAAACTCCCTAGAAGGAAGGTGAGAAAAAAACATCTACTCTAGGGGCTTCCCTGGTGGCGCAGTGGTTGAGAATCTGCCTGCCAATGCAGGGGACACGGGTACGAGCCCTGGTCTGGGAGGATCCCACATGCCGCGGAGCAACTAGGCCCGTGAGCCACAACTACTAAGCCTGCGCATCTGGAGCCTGTGCTCCGCAACAAGAGAGGCCGCGATAGTGAGAGGCCCGCGCACCGCGATGAAGAGTGGCCCCCGCTTGCCACAACTAGAGAAAGGCCTCACACAGAAACGAAGATGCAACACAGCAAAAATAAATTAATTAAAAAAAAAAATCTACTCTTGAAAATGAAGCACAACCTACATAGCAACGCCTCCACAATGTAGAAGTCTCAGGCTGAAATGTCCCTCGTATCTGAATTTTCCAGGTACCTGAAAGCTTATTTCTTTAATGTGTCCAACTTTCTTCTTCTTCCATTTTTTTTTTTTTTAATGAAAACCTTGGTAAAGTGTATTACACATTCCTGACCTTTGTTAAACAGAACATACTGTAACCTTTTCTTGAGTGTGGCATCAGTAAAAACAGCCTCTCAGGGGCATGTAGCACATAAAGCTGTTTCACATCGCCCTATACAAACGGGTGAGCCTGCTTTGTTTTTAAAGTTTTCCTGTCCCCTCCTTTACCCCTGGGCTACTTGTCACTTCTCACTACTGTCAAATGCATTTGCCTCCAACAGCTCATCACCTCACGTTTGGACTACTACAAAACACTTCTAATTTGATAGGAAACCTAATATTAAAACTTACTTGAACTATGTTTTTTAAAAAACAAGCTAAAACACGAATGAAATGCATGATCTTGAGTGCATTAAATGTATGGGGGTGTTTTGAAATGGTTTAATCTTATGTATTTTACTTCTTACTTCTCTCTGGTGTTCCAAATAAGAAAAACTTCCTGAAAAACTGAACTCCAGACATGAAAAGTATTAGTGAACTAAATCTTTCTAAATATAATAGTTCTATTAAAAGTAAAATTTTTTCATGTTTGCACTCAAATTCAAATAAAATCAATATTATATGATATTTGAGCAGTAAGTACAAAGATGTGTAGTACACCGATGTCTGCTATTTGGGTCGTATTACAGTTGAAACTCTTTCCTCAAATTGTTAAAACATTACAACATTTACTTTTCTAATATTGTAATTGGTTTCAAATTTTAAGCTAAGAGCATTATTATGTTGTATAAAGCTGTCACTACCTACTATGATTTCACTGGAATACACACTCACTGACACACAAGAGGTACTTCCTTCATGCCAAATTACATTCATTCTAATAGCAAATGGCCAGGTAATTACAAGGTGAGAACCAACTGTCAGATGAACTCATAAGCTTCATTCGCAAAGGAGATAAATATATACTAGATTATAAAGAAATGCTTATTTTAAAATTAATCTTTCAGATTCCCTATTTTTCATTTACTTTCAACTGATTTTGGAATTATTTTTTAACTCTAAAACTTTTAAATAGATTCCACTTTTTCTAATTTAACAAATCACAGTAAATCAGAAACCATGAGTCATGCATTCAAATCACAAATAATAACTAAAATTTACTTATTTGATATTTACTCTATATCAAATGAGCTAGGATTGTGTATTTTAGGGAAAAAGGGGCATGAATTTTAATATAAACCTTAATATATCATATAACATATTACATATTGTATATATAATGTATTATAACTTTAATTCATGTATAACTACCCACTTAATACCAAAAGGAAAAAAGGAGGCAGAAATGAGTTCAAGAGTTACAAAGTAACGTGATTTATATATACTCTAGCAGGACCAACTTTGGGGCTCTTAACAAAGTAGCAATGAAATCTTGCAAACACGCCTGACAAAATACTTCCAGAAAGACTATCCACAATACAACAGGAACAAAACAAGCACTTCACAATATTGGTGAGATCACAGCATTAAATGTCACTTCTAGGAATATTAATTATCATAGAACTAGACACTGAGGAAGGTATTTCTAGCTGTTAATTAAAATCTCCTTGCAAAAACATTCCATCTTAGGGACTTCCCTGGTGGCGCAGTGATTAAGAATCTGCCTGCCAATGCAAGGGCCATGGGTTCGATCCCTGGTCTGGGAAGATCCCACATGCCATGGAGCAGCTAAGCGCATACACTACAACTACTGAGCTTGTGCTCTAGAGCCCGCAAGCCACAACTACTGAAGCCCGTGCTCCGCAACAAGAGACGCCACCACAATGAGAAGCCCATGCACCACAACGAAGAGTAGCCCCATTCGCCACAACTAGAGAAAGCCTGCGTGTAGCAATGAAGACCCAACACAGCCATAAATAAATAAATAAACTTATTTTAAAAAATTCCATTTTTGTATTTTCTAAAGACAAAAGAAGGAGACTTAATAACAAATAAGGTATATTTCACAACTGTTAAATTTTAAAAGGTGCCTACAACGGTTCCTGATTCTAAATTCTACTAACTCTCCGGACAGGATCACAATTCTTAAAGGACCAACTCTCTCCCAGCTCTGTGGAGGGCAGAACCAGGGGGCATGCCCTGAGTAGTGGCCAGGGTGGTTGACAGCCATATAAGAAACACTGAAGAATTCTGACAGTGGGGGTGTTAAACATCTGGTTATTTAGAGCAGCTGTGAGATATCACTCTCTAATAATAGAACAGACTCCTACCTGCCGTGGAAAGGGTTTGAAATAATGCTATTCAAAATCAAAACTGGATAACTTTTCAAAGTCCCGTCCAGACCCAGAGACCAAGAATTACATCTACATCCAACAATACTAATAACAATCAAACACAACTTTCTGCAAAGCGATATCTTTACTTCACTGGAGGATATTTAAAAAGTGGCTTTCTGTGCAGTTTTATGTGTTCTGCTAGATATCTGGGTCTTTTTTATCTGCATTCTCCTTGCTGCTACTGAACCAGAAGTTAACACCTTTTACTTTCCAAATTTTAATTTTTAAACCAAATACTAATTATAGCATGGGCCCAAATTACTAAACTGGTTTACCTAACTACATGACCGTGGGAAGTCATTTCTTGCAAAATGAGTGGCTTGCACTAAGATCCACCAGAATGTAACCTTCACGTTCTGTTCAGCACTCTATTCCCAGCCCCAGGACCTGGAAGGCATCAAATGTTTACCAAATAAGAGGATCATTCCTGTCCCCAAATGACAAATATAAAATAAATGTAATCATTTTTCTTTTTTAACAATTAGATTTTAATCCGTATATTCCCAAACATTTTTAAGAGGACACTGAAACTGAAATTTCCTATGGGGCAAATAGAAATTTATATATTTTCAAACAAGGTACTAATTTTTTTAGAAATAAAACAAGTAGATTACACAAGAGCTGGCAATCTTCACACTGTTTATTATACCTCCCTTTGCTTCAACCCATTACTGTGTCCTGTCCCCTTTTCATTTGAAAGGCAGGCTGCTGGTAGGGAGAAAGTACACTGGACTTGCAGTGCATGGGCCTGGGGTCTAGTCCCATCTCTTCCATTAACTAGCTCTATGGGGAGATGTCACTTCCCCTTTGGGGCCTGCAAGGTTGCACTTGTAAAACAAGGGAGCCAAACTAATCATTAATTTCTAAAGTCTTCTGCTTTAAAAATCTATGCTTTTCCTTTCATTCTACCCATTATCCTATTCCTAATGCCTTGATTCAGCAATTGCCAGCCACATCATTCCTAGACTTGTACAGGAGCCTCCAAATTTGTCTTTCCCTCTTTATTTTTCCTTATCTTAAAATGAATTCAATCCTAAGACCATGAGTTGAACAGAATGAAAAGCACACTGTCTGAAGTCAGAGAAAACAGGTTCAAATCCAGACTTTGCCACTAGCCAAGCATAGCTCTAAAATGGTGATCTTATTAACTATCTCACTGGGGATTAAATAAAATGTATAAAGCACCTAACATAGTGCCTGACACACTGTAGATGCTCAACAATGTTTAGCACTTCTCCCTATTTCCCAAGATCAAATGCCTCAGGTTCCCACTGTCTACAGCAAGGATGACCAACAAGGGGCACAGGTGTCATGCAAGAAGATCTGTAAAACTACAGAGGCAAAAACGGGGTTAAACATTCTCACCAGGCTCCTGTGTGCCAGGAAAGTGTCTCCCTGTATCCTTGCCAATACTCTTCCGGGTAAAGCAGCCTCAGTAACCAGCCCCTAGTGAACTCTCAATATTAAATGGTGCAGCCAAATCCACAGGTCAAGAGGAAATGAAAACTTGACACGATTCATCAGAAAGTCATAGATTCTCTGGATTTTACATTAAAGCAAACTCCTCAGTCTGTCATTCATGTGCAAAGAAGCCAGTCCCAATTCTTAGTATTTAAATGTACAGGCAGTATAACTAATGTTAAAGTACCACCAAGCATTATAATTTATTTTGATTTTGCAATTCTAGGAAATTAAAAGGTGTGACAAAAGAAAAAAAAGAGTAAAATTTTTCACAAAATGAGGATACACTGAACTTTGTAGGGCCATACAAGCATCTTCAGAATAAGCAATGACTTTCTTCTTGATTTCAAAACTGGGTCAAAACTAGAAGGAAGGGGGCTTCCCTGGTGGTGCAGTGGTTAAGAAACCTCCTGCCAATGCAGGGGACACCGGTTCGATCCCAGGTCCGGGAAGATCCCACATACCGGGGAACAACTAAGTCCGTGTACCACAACTACTAAGCCTGCACTCTAGAGCCCGTGAGCCACAACTACTGAGCACGTGTGCCACAACTACTGAAGCCCGTATGCCTAGAGCCCGTGCTCTGCAACAAGAGAAGCCACCGCAATGAGAAGCCCACGCACGGCAACAAAGAGTAGCCCCCGCTCGCCGCAACTAGAGAAGGCCAGCGCGCAGCAATGAAGACCAAACGCAGCCAAAAATAAATAAATAAATTTATAAAAAAAAACAAAAACAAAAAAAACTAGAAGGAACAAGGAGAGGAGTGATGGGGACTTGCAAAGAGAAGCTCATTTCTTAAAGTGACTTAGGTACAGTTATTTAAATATATGGGGATTTTCCCCCAAACTAGGACTAATTACAACCTTTACTGCCATATACTAGTCAATGACCTAGCTGAGTTACTAGGTAACAGAGGACAATCAACCAAGTGTGTGGAAGTCTGGAAACCAAAGAGATCTTGTGAAGAAATCTGGCTTTTTGAAGTGCCACCTTCTTTCCCAAAATACTTCAGCCCAAGGAACTGCTGCAAAAGAATATAACTAAAAGGATAGAACATTATTTAGGAAAAAATTCTATCAGGAGGCTTAGCTTCATTAAGAATTCTCCAAATTCACATTTCTACTAAAAAACCCAAACCACTAGAGTAGGCCAACCCGCTCTACCGCACCCTTGAAATGTACTAAGCAGTGAATCTGGCCAAAACTCCTACCATGAGCTGCCATTTTTCTGCAAAGTAATTATTCACAAGCACTGTTGCTTCTGAATGATGCTTTTTAAAAAATCAGGTAAAGTCTGTTTTCTCCCCACATGTTCTCTGCTCACATTCCTAACTAAAACAAAAAGGAATCGTCTCCACCCAGACTTGAGATTTCTGACCAAAGCCATTCACCTAGACGACCCTCTTTCTCCTTAACAGACTTCTCCAGTCCCCTTATCTCCCGCCCTGCCCCTGTCCCTCTACACAGCACCCTAAGTACTGCTCCAATCCCTTTCTCCAGTCTAGCTTTCCCTCATTTCTGACTTAATAGATGACCAGTACTCTGCTTACCCAGACTTGGTCCCAGCTTCATCCTCCAACTCCAGTCCCATCACTGCCTAGCCCCTCCTCAGCTTTGACTCCTGCCCTGGCCTCTTATCTCTAACCTCTCTCAGTCTAATCCTCGTGGCTTTAATATCTCCCCCCCCCCCCCCGACTTTATTGCAGCTGAGCCCCTTCCCCACTTCCTATCAATCCTTGTCATTCCTGGCCTCTGCCCAGTCCCTCTTCATTTTAGACCCTGACCAATCTCCTCTCTTTCTGGTCCTTGTCTAAAACCTAAACCCCATTCCTAACCTCATTCCTGACCCTAGCAAAGCCGCTACTCTGGCTGGCCCATTCCACTTTTTCTCTGACTCTGAACCTGGTGCCTCCGCACTCCTTCACTGAAACCCTGGGCCGCGAAATCTCGGGCCCTCGCCTAATCTCCTAGGACCCCATTTCTCACCCCTGATACAAGCGTCCTCCCCATCACACACTCCAGGTCAATGTGTCTGGCTCTCCCCACCTCGGATGCCAGCCTTGGGCCCTTCTCCCCATCCCCGACCCAGGCCTGCCCCGTTAGTGAGCTCAGCTCAAAGCCCAGAGACCCCTTACTCACGCTGCCGCGCAGCCCTGTCCTGCAGCCCTCATTCCCATTCAGCCCCTCCCCATGGGCCCTTCTCCCCACTTGACCCCAGTCCGGTGACCTCCATCCCGACGAGCCCGGTGTTCCATTCCCCCCTCTCTCCGTGCCTCCCCCGCCTCACAAGCCCTCCGCACTCCAAGCCCAGTGGGGTGTGTCCCCTCCCCAGGGAACTCCAACCCGCTGGCCCCTCCCGCGGGGGTCATGGGTCGCCCCTCCTCACCTCGGCGTCCACCACCTCGTGGTAGGCGGGCGGGGGGTCGAAGCCGCCGCCGCCTCCGGTGCTGCCGCCGCGGGAAGGGCCTCCGCCGCCGCCGTCACCGCCGCCGTCGCCCCGCGAGCCCCCGCCGGGCCCGGGGCTGGGGCCGCCGCCGCTGTCCATGGGCTCG
>NW_006798890.1:921991-923222 GCF_000442215.2 Lipotes vexillifer | reverse complement strand
GAGCCGAGCGACGGCGGTGGAGGGCTCAGGCGCTGCGGCGGCCCGGCCCAGCCCTGCGCGCCGCCATGTTGGCCTCCTCCTCCGCCTCCGCCTCCTCCGGCCCGCGGGGCCGCGCCTCCGCTCCCGGCAGCCGCACGAGGGGCCGCGGGGCCCGCCGGTCACGGGTGAGGGTTGGGGGATGATTTCTCTTTCTTTCCTTCTTTCTTTTTTTAATAGAGGCGGTAAGGGAGGGGCTGCGCCGCGGAGCGTCTCTACGGTGAAAGGGACGCCGTAAGGCCCGGGCGGAGGCGAGGGAGGGTTCTTCGCCGTCGTCGCGGCCGCCCGCCCATTCCTCCAGCAACAGGTTCCCGCGGGAGGGGCGGGAGCAAAGTGCAGTGCGCTACGCGGAACGTCCCCGAAGTCCCCGAGCTGGCGATCCTGCCCGGCGCTGACGGCGGTTCACCCCGAACCTCGCCGGAGTCCCCGCCGGACTCCAGCTCCCGGACTTGCTCGCCCCGGCGCGGCCCGGAACGCACCCCAGCCTAAACGCAGTGTGCTCGGCGGCTACTGTAACCCACCCCAAACCTGGCCTGACTTGCACCGCGGTCCTGAAGGAAATCCTCCAGCCATGCTGCCTGACATACCCTTCAGCACCACTTAAATTCATGCCCAAAGCCGGCAAACCAACCCACCTGGGCTGAAATGCACCCCCCACATACTCTTGACCTAAATCCCTCCAACTTTCGCTGAAATCACCCTAAACTGGTTGAAGTGAATTCCCAGCCCTCCTTGAATTTTCCTTCCAGCGTTGACTGACCACCACCTACCCCCAGCCAATCTGACTGGACTCTACCAAACTCATGCAAAAATCCCCTGAGAGTCCGAAACATATTTTTACAACCGGAACTCCAAATCCCAGTGCTGTCTGTGAAAACCTCCAAAAACTCCTGACTGCATCACCCTCTTTCAGCCTCTGACTCATTCGAACACCTTGGACCTCTACTTCCCTCCTGATGCTCATCCACCCACCCACATTCTACTGCACCCTTTGGCTCAGGATTCCGTCTTTGTTCTGCCTTTTGAGAGAGGACTGCCCTCCCTCTTCTTTATGCCCTTTGGGGGAAGGGACCGCACCCCTGTTGGTTTCCGCCTTTGAGCATTCCTCTTCCCCTTCAAAGGCCTGCTTTCTTTGCTTTCTCTTTCTACTTTTAGCATCAGCGCGCAGGGGCCGTATCTTTTTTTTTTTTTTTTT
>NW_006798890.1:907612-921952 GCF_000442215.2 Lipotes vexillifer | reverse complement strand
CTCACTGTTGTGGCCTCTCCCATTTGCGGAGCACAGGCTCCGGACGCGCAGGCTCAGTGGCCATGGCTCACGGGCCCAGCCGCTCCGCGGCATGTGGGATCTTCCCGAAACGGGGCACGAACCCGCGTCTCCTGCATCGGCAGGCGGACTCTCAAGCACTGCGCCACCAGGGAAGCCCGGGGCCGTATCTTTAGTCCACTGACTACCATCTAAGCCCTAGTCCTTGGTATTTCCCGCCTTCAATTTCCTTTTATTCTTGCTTCTCCCAAGTTCCTTCCCCACCCTCTCCCAAGATCCTGATGCTTTTTCCATATCTCACTTCATCTCCTATTACCCTTACCCTGGTTTCTTCCTGAACCTTGAAGTCCACCATCTAACCTTTCTCACACCGTCAAATCCCTCCTGTTGCCAACCAGGCACTCACTAAAATCCCCCTTTACCCCAAATCTTAAATTAGGGACAGTACCCAGAATTTTTCTCTGCACTTTCTCTATTAGCATCCTTTTCCCTGGACCATGAGCCCTTCTTGTCTAGTACTTGCTACACACATTTATAAACACCAGCAATTTGATTTACAGGGTGAATTTATCACTGCTGTTTACATTTAAATGAAGTAACTGTATTTCTTGTCTTGATTAAAGACTAGATTATAGACCAAAGACTAGGACTAATATGCAAAGGAAGTAAAGTCTCATAATGTGTTAATGAAAATAACAAAACTCTTCTCTTCTTACATTTCTGAACAACAACAAAAAAGAACCTGCTAAGGAAGAATGCCTGTAATTGGATCAGGTCACAATGTGTATATTAAAATAAAATTTTATTAAGTGTTATCCACTTCTAGGTACTCAATGACATTTTAGATATTTATCTGTGGCATATGAAGAACAAAAGTAATCTAAATCAACCCAAGCAACCTGTCATAGAGTACCTGCCAAGGTATTTAATTTTTTCTACAAATATGTACTTAGTATTTGTCAGATGCCAGGTACTGTTCTTGGCACTGGTGATGCAACTCTAAACAAAGTAGACAAAATTTGATGATGGCAAAGTGATGACATTCAATTTTGCGCTGTGTTTAAAGAGTTAATTCAGTGACCAAATTAAGAAATCAGTTATAAGGGAAGAGAAAGTAGCAGGTAAAGAAAAAATTGTTTGCCACTGAAACTCAAAATAGAACACAAGAGGTAATGAGACGGGGCGACCAATTCAGATGGCACATAAAAAGACTCATCAACAGTGGCAGGTTTATAGAACGTGACAGAGGAAACTGTGCTGAGCTGAGAAGAGGAAGCAGAGAAAAACAAAGTCTGTGATAAAAACTGGAAAGGAGCCACAGAACGCTACAAAAAAAAAAAAGGATGGCCATTTTTGAACCAGATCCTGGAGTGACTGAGAAGCCAAAGTGTCATTTGAGGATGTGAGTAGTATAATCACACTTTTTTGCATGTAAGAAAGCAAGTGAGCACTTTAAACTCTGTTGAATTGGGATAGCAGGAGAGGGGACTGTGGTATGAATATTCATACCTTCACTTACATTTTTATTTTTATTGCAGTAGAATCTTGAAAATGTTAAAGGACCCCCCCCAAAATAAATATTTAATTTACATTTATCCTTATTTAGAAGCTTTTAGAAGAAAAAGAAATAGCTTGGTCTAGAAGAGAGGTATAATGGACTGTTTTTTTTTTATCTATTAAGTTTTTATTTTTTTAACATCTTTATCAGAGTATTATTGCTTTACAATGGTGTGCTAGTTTCTGCTTTATAACAAAGTGAATCAGCTATACATATACATATATCCCCATATCTCCTCCCTCTTGCGTCTCCCTTTCACCCTCTCTATCCCACTCCTCTAGGTGGTCACAAAGCACTGAGCTGACCTCCCTGTGCTCTGCAGCTGCTTCCCACTAGCTACCTATTTTACATTTGGCTGTATATATAAGTCCATACCACTCTCTCACTTTGTCCCAGCTTACCCCTCCCCCCACCGTGTCCTCAAGTCCATTCTCTATATCTGCATCTTTATTCCTCTCCTGCCCCTAGGTTCTTCATAACCATTTTTTCTTTTTTTTTAGATTCCATATATATGTGTTAGAATACGGTATTTGTTTTTCTCTTTCTGACTTACTTTCTAGGTCCATCCACCTCACTACAAATAACTCAATTTCGTTTCTTTTTATGGCTGAGTAATATTCCATTGTATATATATGCCACATCTTCTTTAGCCATTCATCTGTCGATGGACCCTTAGGTTGCTTCCATGTCCTGGCTATTGTAAATACTGCTGCAATGAACATTGTAGTGCATGACTCTTTTTGAATTATGGTTTTCTCAGGGTATATGCCCAGTAATGGGATTGCTGGGTCATATGGTAGTTCTATTTTTAGTTTTTTAAGGAACCTCCATACTGTTCTCCATAGTGGCTGTATCAATTTACGTTCCCACCAACAGTGCAAAAGGGTTCCCTTTTCTCCACACCCCCTCCAGCATTTATTGTTTCTAGATTTTCTGATGATGGCCATTTTGACTGGTGTGAGGTGATACCTCATTGCAGTTTTGATTTGCATTTCTCTAATGATTAGTGATGTTGAGTATCCTTTCATGTGTTTGTTGGCAGTCTGTATATCTTCTTTGGAGAAATGTCTATTTAGGTCTTCTGCCCATTTTTGGATTGGGTTGTTTGTGTTTTTGATATTGTGCTGCATGAGCTGCTTGTAAATTTTGGAGATTAGTTAATGGACTGTCTTGAAGAAGATATGAGGGGTTTCTAATAATAATTAATAAGTAATTTAAAAAACATTTATTGAGTGTCTGTTTTGAGGCAGGCTGAGGACTAGGGAGACAACTGTGAGCAAAACATGCATAGTTTCTGCCCCTATAGAACTTTAAAGGCTTTAAAGGGAGATAGAAAAATAAGCAGTAATCAAAAAGTGTGATAGGTGCTTTGACAGGGGAATTTCAGGAAGGAGCAAATTTCTTGTCTCCTATGGGCATAAATTACCAAATCTAGGAAATCTGGAAAGTTTTCCAAAGTAAGTGTTAAACAATAATATGATAGGGGCTTCCCTGGTAGCTCAGTGGTTGAGAGTCCGCCAGCCGATGCAGGGGACACGGGTTCATGCCCCGGTCTGGGAAGATCCCACATGCCGCGGAGTGGCTGGGCCCGTGAGCCATGGCCCCTGAGCCTGCGTGTCCGGAGCCTGTGCTCCTCAACGGGAGAAGCCACAACAGTGAGAGGCCCGCGTACGAAAAAAAAAGTCAGTGGAATGTGGCTGGAGTGCAGAGTTCTATAGAGGTAGCAATGAGAAAGGAATCTAGAAACCTAGACAGACACCAGATCTGAGAGGGCCTTTTAAACTTTGAACTTTATTCTGAAGGAATGGGAAACCACTGCATCATTTGTATAGAGGATAGAGGTGATGGATGTTATTTAAATTTTTAAAAGATCAACCTAACTGCAGTGTAGAGAATGGTATGGAAGAGAAGAAGAGTGAAAGTAGAGAATCCATTTAGGAGACAAGATCTGTTAGCCTTCCTAGGTAACCTTTGAAATGAAAGAGTTGAGCTGTTTCCTTATCCAATCTACAATATTTGTCTTTTTGTTCTTGGTTTCTGGCAGTTTAACTGTGATGTGTCTATGGATGGTTTTATTTGTACTTGTTTTCAATGGAGTTTGCAGAGATTCTTGAATATGTGGCTTGAGATCTTTCATAGCTTGGAAAATTCTTGGCTATTGCTTCTTTATATTACTTCTGTTTCATTCTCTCTCTCCTCCTGCGACTTCAATTAAATGAATGTGAGGCTCTTTTCACTGAACCCTTTGTGTCTCCTATGCTTGTTTCTATATTTTTTATTCTTTTATCTCTGTGCTTCAGTCTAGTTTTTTTTTTTCTGTCCTTTCCTCTGGTTCACACATTCTCTCTTCAGCTACATCTTATCTGCTAAGTCTATCTATTGAGTTCTTAATTTCAGTTATTGTATATTTAAATTCATAATTCACTTTAATTATTATGCCTTTCACATTTTTCTGAAATTCTTTATCTTAATTTCTTTAACATATTAATTACAGCTGTTTTATAGTCAGTGTCTGATAGCTTCCATATCTGCACTTCTGTGGGTCCATTTCTATTGTCTTATTTTTCTCTTGATTACCAATCAATTCTTATGTTTTTGTAAGCATAATTAAAATCTTTTTTCTGGGCATTAAAATGTATAGATTATATATTGTTTAAAAACTATATAGATGACCTTAGGTTCTAGATGATGTTATCTTCCTTACAAGTGGATTTACTTTATCTTCTGGCAGGTAACTGGGAGTAGGAATGATAAACAAAGTAATCTAATAAAGGATTAAGTTTTTTTGGAAGCCAGACATCAATCTTTGTGGGGGCTGGTTTACTTTTGGACCACCTTTACTCCTAGCATACTTTAGGGTTCCCAACTGTTTTGGTTATATATTGTTGTATCTCAAAACACCACAACACTTGTGGCTTTAAACATCAATGACTAATCATTTCTCATAATTCTCTGAGTTGACTGGATTGTTCTTCTGCTCCATTTGGTGTTGGCTGGATCACTCATAAAGTTCCATTCACCTGAGAGCTTGGCTGGGGCATTTTTTTGCTCTTCCACATGACCCCTCTCTCCATATTATGTCCCATCCTTCAGGGCTTCTCCACATGGCCTATTTCTCCATTGGGATAACCTGGACTTCCTTATGCTGGGTTCTAAGAGGGAGAATTTCAAAAATGAAAACCCTAGTGAGCAAGTGCTTATCAAATCTATGTTTGTGTCCCTTTTCCTGATGTACTATTGATGAAGACAAATCACGTGACCAAGCCCAGAGCCAATGTGAAGAGACCCTCCCCAAGGCATAAATATTGGAAGGTGTGTTTCATTGCAGGAGCCACCAGTGTAACAGATTACCATACTAAATGAAAGCTTGGGGTGTTTATCCAAGCCCTTCCTCTTTAGTGGCCCTTGATCTCCAATTTTTGTCATCTCAGTTCTGTAAGACTGCCCAAAGGTCTCCTCAGCTTCTCAGCTTCTTGATTGATGATTAAGAATCAGCAAATGCATGAAAGGGAAAAGCAGTGCCAAATGATGGGCTCCCTCATCACGTTCACCTCTCTGAACTTCCTTTCTCTTTGGGATTTGGCCCTTCAAGTTCTCACTTGGAAACTTTCCAGTGCCTTTAAATAGATATTTTTTCTATTCTGCCTGACTTGTCTGGTTGTTCTCAGTAAGAGGGATGGTCTTAAGCAGATCTTTCATTGATGGGAGCAGAAATCCCATAGAATGAAAGAAGATGGATACAAGTATTTCAAGGTAGGGAGTAAAAGGAGCAGACCCTGACAGAGAAGGAGATTTTCCAAGACTAGGAAGAGGTTAGTATTTTTTATATTCCATGAGGAGGAAGAGCCTTGCCCTGTTGCCTCACAGTGCCCCAAGAAGTAGAAAGAGCTCAAAGAGAAATGACTGCCTGGGCTTCCGGCATCTCCAGCCTCCACAAAATTCCCCATTCTCCAGCAGGGCAGGGAAGTAGCAGAACCACCTTCCCTTGGAGGACCTTAGCTTGTGCAGGGCTATACTGTGATTCTTTCAGTGTTAACTAGTATAGAGAGACCAGAGGGCACTTCTTGATGCTTCAGACTACAGAAGACCCCTGCAACTTGTATAAATCCACCCCCCACCCCTGCAATAGGGGAGGGAGTCCTAATTGTGGCTGTAATTCAACATTTCAATGCTTTGGCAAATGGAGTTTTAGGTGAGCTTTAAATTGTTTCAGAAAAAATAAAGTAAAATGGTATTTAATTTACCAGATATTGATGGATGCAAATTCATACACATTATATATGTTTAAAAATTAGTAAAAACAGCCACGAGAAAATTGGCAGCAATGGCCATACCTTGAATACTCTACTTGGGCATTGATTTTTTATTTCTTTTGGTAACAGCTTTATTAAGATGTAATCCACATACTATACAGTTCACTCATTAAAAGTGTACCATTCAATGTTTTTTAGTATATTCATGGGTAGGTACAACTATCACCACAGTCAATTTTTGAACATTTTCATCACTTAAGAAAGAAACTTAGATGGATGTTTCCTTTAGCTATCCTTATTCTATTTGGAATATGGAAACTTAGATGGATGTTTCCTTTAGCCATCATTCTATTTCCTTATCCTCCCCAGTGCTGAACAAACACAAATCTGCTTTATGTCTCTATAGATTTGCCTATTCTAGAAAATTCATGTAAGTGGAATCTTACAATATGTGGCCTTTTTGTCTGGCTTCTTTTACTTAGTATAATGTTTTCAAGCTTTATCCATGTTATATAGCATATATCAGTACTTCATTCCATTTTATGGCTGAGTAGTATTTCATTATATGGCTATACCACATTTTGTTTATCCCTTCGTGATGGGCATTTGAATGTTAGGGTATTATGAATAATGCTTCTATAACCACTTATGTAAAAGTTTTTGTGTGGTCATATGTTTTCCTTTCTCTTGGGTATATATCTGAGAGAGAATTCCTGGGTCAAATGTTAACTCTGTTTAATTTTTTGAGGAATTGCCAAATTGTTTCCAAAATAGCCTAACCAATTTACATTCTCACCAGCAGTGTATGAGGGTCTGATTTCTCCACATTTTCTCTACTAATTGTTATAAACTGACTTTTTGATTATAGCCATCCTAGTGGGAATGAAGTGGTATCACATGGTTTTGGTTTGCATTTCCCTGATGACCAGTGATATTGAGCATCTATTCATGGGCTTATTGGTCATTTGTGTATCTTCTTTGGAGAAAGGTCTATTCAAGTCCTGTGCTCCTTTTCGAATTGGATTGTCTTTTTATTATTAAGTTGCAAGTGTTCTTTTATATTCTAGATCCAAATCCTTTACCAGATGTATGATTTGCAGATATTTTCTCCCATTCTGTGTGTGTCTTTTCATTTTTTGGCAGTGTCCTTTGAAGCACAAAAGTTTTAAATTTTGATGAAGTCTAATTTATCTTTTTTTTTCTTTTGTTGCTGTGCTTTTGGTCTCATATCCAAGAAATCATTGCCAAATCCAATGTCATGAAGTTTTTCATCGATATTTTCTTCTAAGAATTTTATATGTTTAGCTCTTACATTTAGGTCTTTGATCCATTTTGAGTTAATCTTTGTATATGGTGTGAGGTAAAGGACCAATTTCATTCTTTTGCATTTGGCTATCTAGTTTGGCTTCTCTTTGTTGAAAAGACTATTCTTTCCCCATTGAGTGGTCTTGCATCCCTGTCAAACATCAATTAAACATAGACACATGGGTTTATTTCTGGAATCTCATTTCTATTCCATTGAGATATATGTCTGTCCTTATGCCTATACCACACTCTCTTGATTACTGTTCCTTTTTAGTAAGTTTTAAAATCAAGTGTGAATTCTTCAACTTGGTTCTTTTTCAAGATTGTTTTGGCCATTCTGGGTTCCCTGCAATCATATATTAATTTTAGAATCAGTTTGTAAGTTTCTACAAGAAAGTCAGCTGGAATCCTGATAGGGAGTGCACTGAATCTGTAGACAAATTTGGGGAGTATTACCATCTTAACAACATTAAGTCTTTCAATCCATGAACATGGGATGTCTTTCCATTTATTTAGATCTTCTTTAATTCTTTCAGCACTGTTTTCTATTTTTCAGAGTACAAGTCTTGTACTCCTTTTGCTAGATTTATACCTAACTATTTTACTCTTTTTGATGCTACTGTAAATGGGGTTGTTTTATTAATTTCATACTTGGATTATTTGAATGCAAATGTATAGAAAGACAATTGAATTATACGTATTGCTCTTGTAACATACAACCTTGCTGAATTTGTTTACTAATTCTAATAGTTTCCTAGTGTATATCTTAGGATTTTCTATACACAAGATCATGTTTTCTGTGAATAGAGAGAGTTTTGTTTCTTTCTTTCCAACCTGGATGGATGCCTTTTTAAAATTTTCCTTGCCTAATTGCTCTGGCTAGAAGCTTCAGTGTGGTCGGTGTTGAACAGAGGTGGCAATAGCAGCCATCCTTGTCTTTTTCCTGATCTTAGGAGGAAAGCATGCAGTCTTTCACCATTAAGTATGATGTTCCCTCTGGCTTTTTCATATCTAGCTTTTATTTATGTTGAGATAGTTTCCTTCTATTTCTAGTTTGTTGAGTGTTTTATCATGAAAGGGTGTTGGATTTTGTCAAATGCTTTTTCTTTGCATACTGACATAATTATGTGGTTTTGTTTTTTATTCTATTAATCTGGTGCATTGCTTTGATTTTCAGATGTTAAACCAATCTTACATTCTGGGATAGAGCCCACTTTATCATGGTGATACTACTTTATGTATGTTACTGGATTTAGTTTGCTAATATTTTGCTTAAAAATACAGTGATGGGCTTCCCTGGTGGTGCAGTAGTTGAGAGTCTGCCTGCCGACGCAGGGGACACGGGTTCATACCCCAGTCCGGGATGATCCCACATGCCGCAGAGCGGCTGGGCCCGTGAGCCATGGCCGCTGAGCCTGTGTGTCCAGAGCCTGTGCTCCGCAATGGGAGAGGCCACAGCAGTGAGAGGCCCGTGTACCACAAAAAAAAACAAAAAACAAACACAGTGATAATGTTGGGGAAAGAGAGCAATTACTTTTAGAGGAATCTAGAGTCTGATTATTTACTGCAAAAAAAAAAATCAGTATGAAAAAACGGAGAAATCTAGAAGAAGGAAGAGGAAAATGTAATTTTAAGTTCAACCCTCCTCCCACCCTTTAATAAAGAAAGCATATTGCCAAATGGGGAGTCATTTAAAAGTTACTGTGGGGGCTTCCCTGGTGGTTAGGAATCCGCATGCCAATGCAGGGATCATGGGTTTGAGCTCTGGTCCGGGAAGATCCCACATGCTGCAGAGCAACTAAGCCCATGCGCCACAACTACTGAGACCATGCGCCACAACTACTGAAGCCCGTGCGCCCCAGAGCCCTTGCTCCACAACAAGAGAAGCCACTGCAATGAGAAGCCTGCGCACCGCAACAAAGAGTAGCCCCCCGCTCACTGCAATTAGAGAAAGACCGCGCGCAGCAACGAAGACCCAACGCAGCCAAAAATAAATAAATAAAATAAATTAATTTATTCAAATAAATAAATAAATAAATAAATGAAAGTTAATGTGGCGTCTTTTGTCACTTAAGAAGATAATACAACTGACCTGATGGCAGTCCAACTTAGCTTTTGGTTATTTTTCCAGCAGCAGCTATGGGTTTTCCTGAGCCCCCATGACTAATGGGCAGATCTATCCCCTGTACATGCAAACTGATTCCCCTACCTCCACTTTGGGAGGCTTTTCACTTGTCGTAGATGAGCTAAGAATCCAGAAGTCCACAACCTAAGGAAATGCATGCTATCAGCTTGTGGAGTGAATGGGAGACGGGAGATAAGGCCAAGGTTTTGACTGCCAAACTGAGGAGTTTTCCTGAATTTGTTAGGCAGTGAGCAGCCATTAAATGTTTTGAGTCTGGGAATGACATGATTGAAGATGTACCTTAAGAAGATTAAACTGGCATTAGTGTATTGAACATAAAAGATCAAATAAACAGCTGTGGGGTGAGACTGAAAAGAAGTATGCAGAAGGATTTGGCAATTGGATTTGATGATCAAGGAAAAGGAAAGACTCCTAGATTTTAAGACTGGATGATCTGAAGTCAGGATTCAACCAGAAGGGAAGGTGATAACTTAGGCTTTAGATGAATTGACATTTAATTAGGAAAGATTGCAGACTTTCCCAATCATATCACATGCATACAACTGGACATAAAACAGTTGAAGCTGATAGGCATTTACACGGAAAGGAGAATGGAGCTATTTAATTTGGAAAGTGAAAAGATTTTACAAAAAGAGAAAGATGAAAGGACGCATTTATTTCTCTGATGACCTAGTTCCTGGCCTTTAGCTCATCATACTCACCTACACATGACACCACATGGCAGCTCAAGAAAACAAAGCTTGTTCAGGCAGAAGCGCCCCAAACACACACTCCCATTTTTATTCCACTGCTCCTCATTTTCATCTTCCTGCTCCTGGGTAGCCGGTTCTGCACTCCAGCCTTCCATATGGTGGCTAATCTGCCGGTGGCCTCTTGACTATAGTATTATTCGACTCCCCTTCCTGCATGTTGGATCCCTCTGTCCATGGGTTCAGATTTCAGCCATCTCACAGTTTCCAGTAAAAGACTTCCTCTGCCATCTCAGACCTTCAGAACCCTCCTGTACAGGCCGACTCCAGAATCTTTGCCAGGAGATAGAAATTGGGCAGTTTATCTTAATTATATTTTCTGAAGAATATGCAGTTATAATGTAACAGCTTGCAATTCTCTGACTGATTAAAAATTTGAATAAAGAATATGTTTACCTTGTTAGTAATGTTGAAACTCAGTTGTTGAAAAGAGAAAAATGGACTCCCGTATCTGTAGTTGAAAACCCAAGGTTTGAGGCTTTTATTTCTTCTGAAACCAGGAGGACCTGGCTGTCAGGCTTCAGCTTAATTTCAACATGATTTAGAAGTCTGTTTCATTTCCCTGATGTTGACTCACCAGTCTGGATTAATTTTCCAGGGTGTTATGCTAATTGTAGGCTAGTGGAACTAATGGACTAAATCAAAATGGCAACAAGTGAAAAAGTAGCAGAGCCCTCTGGGTTCTGCTCTGATGCAGATCTATTTATAACTTCACATTGTATGGTTACTATTAATTAGAAAGTATTGCAATGACCCTCAGTTTTCAAAGGCGTCCACCATCATTTCTAGCTAATCTTTCCCATCTATTACCTCATCCATTTTATGTGGAGGGTGGAGCTGATGAATTACTTGCCTGAAGTCATGTCTGTGGTAAAGCCAAAATCATACTTCAAATGTTATGAATAATAAAAATGATATATTTGTGGAGCATTTGCAGTTTTCAAAAGGTTTCCTCCATTGTCATTTCATTTACACTTACTGAGCCACCCCTAAGGTTTCCTGTTGGTTAGTTTGAGGAGAGCGGAAGAGAAGAGAGTTCGGTTGACAGCTGTCTTGGTTAAATTTGAATAAGTAAGTGAAGAATACAAAGTTGTTCAGGAGTCCAGAGTTCTAAGTTGTATGATCTTCACTCTCCATCACTTCTTTCTGTTAGGTTTTCTTGGCCTTTGAGGATCCACAGGGCAAACATTCAGTTACATTAACCTTTTATTTTATGAGTCTCTACTTTTGTTCCATCCAAATATTAAAGGTAGAAGAATCTAGTGCCACTAGAGACCTCAATTTTTAAAAAGTTGAGATAATCCAGAGATTGTTATGCTAGAATCTTGGAAGAAAATCTTCAAAAAGTGGAAGTGGTTCCAGTGACTGCCGTGAACCGTGACTGCAGTGCATCAGCTTCCCTCCCATTCTCCATCAACAGCCTAGGCCTTTCCTGGCTTTCACAGGCCCAGAGTGTCCAGACTCTCTACGTCCAATCTCCCAGAACCTTTTATAATCCCACAAGCAGAGAATTACACAGTTAGATGGGTTCTAAAAGGTCATGGAGTCTAACATCAATCATCACCTTACAGATGAAGAAGCTGAGACTCAGAGAACTGAAGTGACTTTTCTAAGTCCCACAGCTAATAATTGTCAGAATTGAGGTGAAAACCTCGTGGACTTTTGCTCAGGTAGAAAAGGAATCGATGACGACAGTCACTCTCTCACTGAAGCTGTGTTTGCCACAGCAACCTAGTGAATTAGCCACACAGATAGCAGTTCCCAAAATGTCTTCACAGATGCTCCTTGACACAGGGTCCTGTGGTCATATTCCTTTGCCCAGTTGGGAATTCATAAGGCAAACTTGAAGACCCTGGAAAGTCTCATGGGAGGAAAGAATTTTGTTTAATCAAGCATTTGTCAACTTATTTCATTATTTTTTTTAACTCAGAGAAAACCTAGAAATAGCCTGTGTAACTGGTGCTCCTTTGAACACATTAAGGAATAAATAAATGGTACCTGTTGAAGTGGAGCAGTCACAAGCAGGGTGCAAGCTTATCGCTTAGTTCTTAGCTACATGTTATTTTATCTTCACAACACCTTAGGAACTGGTATTATTACCCCTACTTACCGATGGGCTCAAGATTCTGGTTGCATGTGACAGACTGAACTCAAACTTGCTTTAATGCAAAGTGGGGTTTATTGGTTCATGTAACTGAGAAGCTTGGAATATTGAAACTTGCAAGATTCTTTCTCTCCTACCTCTGCTTCTTGCTGTTTGCCAAGTCTGTTCATTCACTTTACTGACAGATGTCCTCATAAGAATGGAGACATGGCTGTACACAGTTTAGGTTCAACTTCTCTGCAGCCAGATAGGAAAGGATTTTTCCCCTGCCAGTACCACTGAGCAAGATCCTGGAGAGGGACTCTATTTGGCGGGTGAGGGTCCTGTGCCCCTCTGCTGTCCACCTCTACAGCTAGGAAAATAGGTACTGTGATTGGTTTAGACTGAGTCTCCTGCCCTCTTCTATAGACAAGGAAGATACATTTCCAGAAGACCCGAAAGGAACTCAGACAAAAAAATAGTCTGAAAGTTAAGTAACCTGTTTCAGGTCACATAGCCAATAAGTGGCAGAACTGGGATTTGAACCCAGGTCTGTCAGACTCCAAATTCTCCCTCTCTCTCTCCATATATATATATTTTTTCCCTGTACACTTCGTTGTTGCAATAAGATATAATCTTCACTCTTAAAAAAGGAATAGTCTGATAGAAAGGATGCACAATGCTGTAGAGTTAGTGGGGAAATTTACAAGAACAATGGGTGTTCAGATGTTGGTGAGATCATGTCTTGATCATAACCTCCAGAGCCAGTGCTCCAAATTCTTTTGGGATTATGGGCACCTTTGAAGATCTCAAGAACCCTGTGAACATTTCCCCCCAAAATACTCACACACACACACACACACACACACACACACACACACACATTGCCTGCATTTTTTGCATGCATTTTAAAGGTGTTCATGGACTCCTGTAAGCTCATTCTTTGTTTTCCAAGATACTCAAGACTTTGAGTTAAGAATTACTGCTTTGAAATGTACTTATCTAGAAGAACCAGTTCAAAAGATAGAGGCTTGCTGTAGAATGTTGGTATGACCAACCTCAGGTGTTGGTCCTTCAGTATTAGCAAGGAGGGCCCAGGAAGCCCAAGTCAGAGCCATGTAGAGAGAGGAAAGGCACAGGAAATAGTGTGTTCCTTGGAGCAAACTTTGGGGCACATCTAGAAACAAATAAATGGTACTTGTTAAATGAGGCAATCACAAGCAGGGTGGGAATGATTGTTAGAAGTTACTGCTGCTATTTTTAGTATAAATAATAGAATCATAACCATCTAATTTGACCTCATTTTAAAGAAAAAGGAAGATGGAGAGGGTAAAGGGATTTACTCAAGGACACACAACTGATGAAGTTCTATAACTGAACAAAACGGGGTTCACCAGGTGCTCTTGTCCAGTGCTCGCTCTTCATTCCATGTCACCACATAATCACACCTTAAAGGGAAGAGGGTGAATATAAATAATAGCATTCACTTATTATAACACTCCTCCCACTTTCTTATAACCTGTTTTAACTGTTTGTTTTTTCCACCAGACTGTAAACCCCATGAGAGCAGAACCTACGTCTGCTTAATAATTCACTGCTCCATCCCCAGGACCTAGCTCATAGGAGACACTCAGTAAATACCTCTCTCCTCTGAATGCCTGAAGAATGACTGAGTAACAGGAATTCCATTCCTTGAGATGGAATACATCCCTTGCTGTTTATATAATTTCTGATGTGGCTTCTGTCACTCCACCCTCATTTTTCTCCCTTGGCACCCTCTGCAATTTCTCAGTGCTCCTGACTCATGCCAAGGAAGCCTCTACCTTCCAGATATTTTAAAGGCACAGGGACTTCTAACTCCTTGTAGACTGATTGATGGAGCCTTGGAAATGCAGTGCTCATCTCCGCTTCCCTCCTGACTCCCACTGGGAGAGTTCTAGATCCCTGGGAAACACTCCTCTGGCCTGCCTAAGAGAGGACCAGCCCACTCCACAGAAAGCACCACTTCCTCCTCCTCATTAACAGATGCCACCAGGGGGATAGATCTTTTCTAAATTTCCTTGAAACCCAGGCCAGCTTTGATAAAAGGAAAAGTGTTCCCACTGTTTATTAAGCAAATCAAACGTCCTTAGTCACTTGGCAGAAGGTAGTTATGGATGCTATGCTATGTCTGTCAGTAGGCAGCTTGTGTCTAATTAATCCAAAGGAAATATTTGTAATGTACTTTT
>NW_006798890.1:905478-907602 GCF_000442215.2 Lipotes vexillifer | reverse complement strand
TTTTTTTTTTTTTTTTTTTTTTTTTTTGCGGTATGTGGGCCTCTCACTGTTGTGGCCTCCCCCGCCGCGGAGCACAGGCTCCGGACGAGCAGGCCCAACGGCCACGGCTCACGGGCCCAGCCGCTCCACGGCACGCGGGATCCTCCCAGACCGGGGCACGAACCCGCGTCCCCTGCATCGGCAGGCGGACTCCCAACCACTGCGCCACCAGGGAAGCCCGTACTTTTAATTTACTGAAGAAGAATATGTGTTCAAACCTTTGCAAATTTACACGGAAATTAATTTTTCAAGTTCCATATAACCACAGCTCTGTCAAATCTTCCTTTAAAACATACTTCCTTTAAAGTGTGACTAACCATGATAAATTACACACATTTATAAATGTCATCTCTCATAGTGTTGTTGTGAAACTTAAAGAGAATGAAGTGTGAAAAACGCCCAGCACCATGCTTGGCATATCAGTTGCCTTTCTTCTTATTCTATTTCCAGCTTTTAGGGTGGTAGAAGCCAAAACAGGTGAAATTCCTATCTGTATGGGCTAGGAATGGTTTGGGCTATAAATAACAGAAAACTCCTAAGAGCTTAAGAAATAGGAGCTTTTTCCCTCACATAACATTAAGTCTGATGGAGTCTGCTGGTTTGGTTTTAGTCTGGGAGCCCAGTAAATCCACAGCCGGTACCTCTTCAGTTCTCTTGGCCTTTGCCTCATGCATATTGGTTCATGGTTCCAAAATGGCTACTGCAGCTCCAGACATCGTATTCGTATCTGAGACAGGAAGGAAGGGTAAAAGACCTATCTAGTCCTTTCATTAGGAAAGCAAAAAATCTTTTTTAGACCACTCTCTACCCTCCAGCATTTTCATGTCTCATTGGCAACTCAGCCTCACTGGAGTTGAGAAAATGAGTACTTAGCTTTTTCAGCCTTTATAGTGGAGGTAGACAAGGGAGAGGTGGTCAGAAGTGGGTCTTCAGTCAGCTAACTTGAAATATTGCCACACTGGAGCTCCTAGTATGACCCTCAATTGTTTTGCAGAGCTGGGGGAGAGAGTTGAGAGTCACTTAGTAAGATTCAACTTTGCTTTCTCCTCTTGGTCTAACTAAAGACTCAATTTAGCATAGTTGGATTCCATCTGGGACATATATGGGTCTATTAAGCTGCATAGTAAGTGGGGTGCTGGAGCTGGCTCTTACCATCTCACGAGAGCCAGTTGTTAAATTTTTAGGAATGTTGTGAGCCAGCTGATAAACACAGTCATTATTAAAATGGAATTATATGAACTTAAAATTAAATAAATTATTTTGAAAAAGGTCATAAATACTCAAAAAGACTCACCACTTCCTAACATTGTGTTACATTTCACTATTAACTATGCTCTTGAGGTTATTTACGTTTGCTATATCTGTACGGCATTCTAAAAATGTGCTGCTGTGCATTTCTTCTCATCTCTGTGTTTAGTGACAACTTGTTGGTAGTTTTAAATTGGCCATGGTGGGAGTATTTACACCACAGAAATCAGCAAACGCTACAAATCTGGTGGGGGTTTTTTTTGAGGTAGTCAGTTAGACATTTACTAGCACACCATTGGGCACAGTCTTAGAAAACAATAATTTGGAGAGAGGATGGATATGCATGGACATTTGAGGTAAGTAGGTAGACATTATAAAACAATTCTCAGAGCCCTGCCAGAGATAAAACACAGAAAGAGATGGTTCCCTGTGTTTTAAACCAACACAATAGGAAGGCATTCTATAGATTGCTTACTTTTTGCAGGGATGCAAAGAAAAGCGGAATTTCTTCAGCCCCTGATACTTAAAGAGTCATCCTCAAACCATACTGTTCTCCTTCATTGCCACTTCATCATTAATAACCCCCCACTGCATACCTACTATGGGTTAGATTCTGAGTTTAACCAAGCAACATTAAATATGGTCTCTATTCTCAAGGAACTTATGATTAAACTGGAATATGCAGAGAAAAAAAATGAAAGTAGTCTATTCTTTTGTTCTAAATGTTCTATGCTTTTTGTTCACAGCACTTATCTTGATTTGTATCACTCTCTGTGAGTGTATCTCTCTCTCTCTCTCTCTCTCTCTCTCCATATATATATATATATATATATATAT
>NW_006798890.1:894221-905335 GCF_000442215.2 Lipotes vexillifer | reverse complement strand
CGGACCGGGGCACGAACCCGTATCCCCTGCATTGGCAGGCGGACTCTCAACCACTGCGCCACCAGGGAAGCCCTGTCGTGTCAATTTTATGGTTAGTCCAGCCACAAGAACTAAAGAGAGGTAGAGGGGGAAACTTCCCCCTCCCCAACAACATAGTTTACAAGGAATATACCTAAAATAAGGAAAATGAACTGTTAAAAATAATAAAGTGCAAAGATTTATTAGATAAACACAAAATATAGGAAAGCAAGGGCATTGATATTAATACACATGTGTTCAATTCATTATATTCTTATTCACTCATTTTCCTTTTTATGTACTTGTATGTGCCAGCTAGGCAATTTCCTAGGCACTGGGGATATAACTGAGCAAAACAAAGTTCACGTCATACTTGAGCTTGCTTTGTAGGGGGGACAAAAACTAAACAAATAATTACATAATATAAAGTCAAATAATGGTAAATGCTATACAGGAACTAAAGCAAGGTAAAAGGAGACAGTGAGGGAAGCAGAATTTTAGAAGGGAAGGCTTCTCTGAGGAAGTGACATTTGTTCCAGGACCTGAATGAAATGAAGAAGAGCCATGTAGTAGTTATTTGAGGATACTTCAGTGGTCTAGAACAGCATGGTCCATGAAAAGTTTGTTTCCGGTTGACAGTAAGATAAGGAGAATACCCCAGAATGTAAACCAACTATATCATGGAACACTGTTCAGTCCTGCTAACATTTTTCTTTCATATTGCAAGACATTCTTGATGAAGAAAGCAGTTTGTCAATTTGCACTCTGGCTCATTATCTCTGGCTTTTTATCTTCTTGCACTTTGAGTAACCCTGCTAGACAGAAGGAGCAAAGGAAAAAGGCCTGAGGCAAAAAGATAATTAGCATATTAGACAAAGTAGACAGATTGAGTAGACACAGCTAAATAAGTATATTTAGCTTAAATACACTAAATAGTTAAATAATTATTTGACTTAAATGATTGTCTTAATTATTTAAATTAATAATATTCCTTTCATAGATATCAACATCCAAATCTGTAAAGATCTCTCTCTCGAACTCATGACTTGTATCAATATATAAAATTTTCAACTAGAACTATCCATTTTATGTGTAATAAGCATTAAAACACAGCATGCTCCAAACTCAAGTCCCGATTCCAGTCCCTCTTATCTTGCCTTCTCAAACCGTAGTCATCACCGCCTTGGTTCAATCCACCATCTTCTAATGTAGATATATTTGCAATAGATTTCTAGATGCCCTCCATGCTTCTATCGTTGCCCTCTTTCCAGCCTATTCTCCACTTAGAATCCAGAGTAGTTCTTTTAAAATGTTAGTGAAATCCTCTCAGGGTCTTTGCTTGTTAGCCCTTTTTGTCATTTCTCTTAGGTCTATTTGTATCTGTGAAATTTTATCTGACTACCATAGATACAATTTCAACTGATCCCAAGCCAGGACATCCTCTCACTTACCTAACTTTATCTCCAAAACACTTCATATCAGTTGATGTTTGTTTCTTCTTATCCGTCTCTCAACCACTCCCCCAACAGTTTTATGACACAAGAGAAGTTTGTTGCCTTTTTTTTATCTGTAGCACCAGAATGAACTCAATATATATAAATCTATAGAGATTTATAGATCTCTCTCTCTCTCTCTCTCTCTCTCTATATATATATATATATATATATATATATGTTTAATGCTGTGTCCTCCTGTACACTGTAAGTTGCATTAGGAAAGGCAACTTCATCTCGTTTGTTTACAGCTGTGTCCTGGTATCTACACAGTGCCTTCAAAATAGTAGACACTCAATTAATGTTTGTTGAATGCATAAATGAATGAATGAAATGAAATGGGTAGCATGGACAATAAGAACTGTAGGAGGTGAGAGGAAGGAACACTTACCAATGACTGGAATGGTTGGGAAAGCTTTATGGAGGTTCTAGGACTTTAGTAGGATACTGAAGAAAGGGTAAGGCATAAATAAGGTACATGACATATTCAACACAAGGACTTGTATGGCTGGAGTGGAAAGTTTATTCCCTTTTGCTGGAGTTGGAGCAAACTCTCTGGAGTTGGTGGGTTGGGGTCACCAGTGTTATATTCATTGAACTTGAACTATGTTGTTACTTGGACCCAAAGGAGGAAAATGTAATTTAAGAAACAAATGAAGATTAGGGCTGAGGAGGGAACTCAAGGTTGAGAGAAAAGAACAATATCTAACTAGTTTCCCAGCTGCCATTCTTGCTCTTCTACCCATTCTCCACGAAGAAACCAGAGCAATCTTTTAAAAATGTAAATAAACCAGTATCCCTCATGAACTTAGATGAAAAAATATTCAGCAAAACATTAGCGTATTGGATCCAGCAATGTACAAAAAATTTATATACTACAACAAAGTGAGGTTTATTCCAGGGATGCAAGGCTGGTTCAATGTTTGAAAATCAGTCAATGTAATCCACCATATTAACAGGCTAAAGGAAATTCACACAATCATATCAATTGATGCAGAAAAAGCATTTGACAAAGTTCAATTCACAATCATGAAAACTCTACAAAAAGTATAGAAATAGAGGGGGGAACTTCTCAACTTGATAAGGAGCAACTACAAAAAATTCTACAGGTGACATTATACTTAATGGTGAAAAACCAAATGCTTTTCCCCTAAGATTAGGAAAAAGGCAAGTATGCTCATTCTTACCACTCTCATTCAGCATACTACCAGAAATTCTAGCCAGCACAATAAAGCAAGAAAAAGAAATAAATGTCATATATATTTGAAAGGAGGAAATAAAACTGTCTTGATTTGCAGACAATATGATTGTCTATGTAGACAGGCCCAAGGAATATACAAAAAAAATTTCTCAGAACAAAACAAAAAAGTCCTAGCTCTCTCGGCCACTTTTCCATGCTTCCATAATGGTGTGAATGAATGTCCTGAATGATGCTCTCAAGAGCATCAACAGTGCCTAAAAGAGAGGCCAATGACAGGTTCTTATTAGGCTATGCTCCAAAGTCACCAACTGGTTTCTAACTGTGATGATGAAGCATGGTTACGTTGGCGAATTTGAAATCATCGATGATCACAGGGCTGGGAAAATTATTGTGAACCTCATAGGCAGGCTAAATAACTGTGGAATGATCAGCCTCAGATTTGATGTGCAACTCAAAGATCTAGAAAAATGGCAGAATAAACTGCTCCTGTCCCATCAGTTTGGTTTCATTGTACTGACAACCTCAGCTGGCATCAGGGACCATGAAGAAGCAAGATGAAAACACACAGGAGGGAAAATCCTTGGATTCTTTTCCCAGGGATGTAATACATACACGCAAATAAAATGCCCCAGAGGAAAAAAGAAAAATCTTAGAACAAATAAGTTCAACAAGGTAGCAGTTTACAAGATGAACACACCAGGAAAATCTACAAACAAAAAATATGTGGAAACTGAAATTAAACTGAAATTAAAAACACAATACCATTTACAATAGCTCCACAGAAAATTAAATACTTAGGTATAAATCTGACAAAACACATACAGGATCCATATGCTAAAAATTATAAAATGCAGATGAAAGAAAACAAAGAAGATCTAAACAAATGAGAGATATGCCATTTCATTTATCGTTCATTTATTGAAACTCAACATAGTAAAGATTTTAAATCTCCTCAAATTGATCTATAAGCTTAATGAAATTCCTATCAAAGTCCCAGCAAGCATTTTTTTATATTAGAGAAGCTTATTTAAAACTTTATGTCAAGCTAAAAGAACTAGAATAGCTAAAACAAGTTTGAAAAGGAACAGTAGTAATGTCAGAGGAATCACTCTATTTGATGTTAAGTTTACTATATAGCTACAGTAGTGAAGACAGTGCGCTACTGATAGAAAAACATAGATCAATGGCACAAAATAGAGAACCCAGAAATAGACACACACAAATATGCCCAAGTGATTTTTGACAAAGTTGCAAATGCAATTCAATGGAAGAAGGCTAGCCTTTTCAACAAATGGTGCTAGGACAATTGGACACCCTAAAGCAAAAAAATAAATTAAAAAATAAAATAAAAATAAAAGAACCTTGAGCTAATCCTTACAGAATTAACTCAAAATAGGTCCGAGATTTAAATGTAAACATAAAACCACAAAACTTTTAGATAAAACATAAAAAATCTTCAGGACTTAGGATGAAGTAAAGACTTCTTAGACTTCACACCAAAAGCACAATCCAAAAAAAAAAAAAAACCAAACCCCCCCAAAAAAGAGAATATTATAAATTTGACTTCATCAGAATTAAATACTTTTACTCTGTGAAGACTTTGTTAAGAAGATGAAAAGATAAGCTACAGCTTGGGAGAAAATATTTGCAAATCACGTATCTAGCAGAGGGCTACGATCTAGAACATATAAAGATCACTCAAAATTCAACAGTACAAACAAACGATCCAGTTAGAAAATGGGCAGAAGACATGTAGAGACATTTCACTGAAGAACAGATGACAAATAAGCACATGAAAAGATGTTCAACATCATTAGCCGTTAGGGAAATGTAAATTACAACCACAAATAAAATATCACTATATGTCTATCAGAATGGCAGAAATAAAAATTAGTGATAACACCAAATGCTAGTGAGGATACAGAAAAACTGGATCACTAATCATACATTGCTGGTGGGAACGTAAAAGGTATAGCCACTCTAGAAAACAGCAGTTTCTCTTAAAACCAAAAAATCACTTACAGTACAATGCAGCAGTCTCACTCCTGGGCATTTATTCCAGAGAAATGACCACTTATATTCATGTAAAAACCTGTACAAGAATGTTCATATTATTCATAATACCTAAACACTGGAAACAACCCAGATGTCCTTCAATGGCTGATAAACAGGGCATTTATTCCAGAGAAATGAAAACTTATGTTCATGTAAAAACCTGCACATGAATGTTCATATTATTCATAATAGCTAAACACTGGAAACAACCCAGATATCCTTTAATGGATGATAAACTATGGTACATACATACCATGGAGTACTACTCTGCAATAAAAAGAAACAAAGTATTGACATAAACAACCAGGTGGATGGATCTTAGGGAAATTATGCTGAGTCAAAAAAGCCAATTTCAAATGGTTACATACTGTATGCTTCCATTTATATAATATTGTTGAACTGTTGTAAATATAGAGATGGAAAACAGATTAGTGGCTGCCAGGGATTAGGGCTTTGGGGGGAGGGGGAAGAGTGGCTACAAAGGAGTTACATGATGGAACACTTCTGTATCGTCATTGTGGTGGTAAGACTACTCCTGTTATAAAATTGCCTCGAGCTATAGACACGCACACACAAACACACACACACACAAGTACAACTATAGAACTGTTGAAATCTGGATAAGCTCTGTGGATGGCAGCAATGTCAATTTCATGGTGTCATTATTGTACTATATTACGTATAGGTACTCTATATATTATATGTATATAGTTATATAAGTTACTAACATAGGGTGAGGAGGGGTGAAGTTTCAGGAGACCTGTCTGTACAGTTTTATGCAATTCCTGTGAATCTATAATTATCTCAAAATAAAAAGTTAAAAAATGTAAATTAGATCATATCAGATCTCTTACTTAAAATCAGTAGGAGACTTACTAATCAGAATTAAAAGAAAATTCAAGTTCCTTCCCTTATGTCATCTTCTTCCTAACTATGTCTCTGACCTCATCTCACTCTCCATCTTATTAGTAAAGCTAAAGCCACGCACATCCTCTTTTGCATACTCTGTACTCTTTCACATGCCCAAGATGTTTCACTTGTTTCCTTCCTGGAAAGCTCCTTACATATCTCATCTGCATGTCTTATCGTTCAGACTCACCTCAATGTCACCTTCTTAGAGAACCTTCCCTTTGCCCCCAGTCTAAAGCATCCCCGTCCACTCTGTTACTCTCCATGACATTACACAGTTCATTCCTTCCTAGCACCTGCCATTATCTGAATTTACCTTTGATCTTTGTTTATCAACTGTCTTCCTCCTTTGGAATGTAAACTCTATTAGAACTGGGGTCATGCTGTCCTATCTCTAGCAGTTTAGACAGTGTCTGGTCCTCAACTCCACTCAACTCCAAGGGACTCCCCCCCTCCACACACACACACACACACACACACACACACACACACACACACACTAAGCAGCATTCCTCTTGCCCTTCAGGTTCTGAACAACTTCAAGAAATATAATAAAAGGGTAAAGACAGAAGTGAAAATATCACCTGTATTACCAGTAGGGGCTAATTTGGAAGCGTAGCCTAGGCAAAGCTAACTGGCTGTGGAATTAGGCAGCCTTACCCATTGGGTCCCAGCCAACTCTGAGCTGCATTAAGCCCTCCTTCTCCAGCACGTGGAACATAAATGCATGCTAAATATTTTGTCAAGGAAAGAGGGAAGAAATAAAGGCTGTGACAAATCTCTGAGTCCTCTCTCGTATTGGGTTTGGGAATAAGGCACAGAGGCCTGCTGATTTAAGGATACCAGGCCCAGATGGAGGATAGGGTGAAGGTTAGAGACACAGGTAGGAGGCAGCCTGTAGAAAATCTCACATGCCAAGGCATTAGGAAGCTGTTCAAAAGGAAGTTGGGGTGATGGTACATCTTTTAATCCAATTCCATCAGCTCATTTACTTTGGTGCTATTTTCATTATTTGTGGGGGGGGGGAGGTGTGAGTGTTTGCTTTTCCTATGACTAAGCTCACATCAGTACTCGACACAGGTATAGTATTAAGCAATCCATCGACCTTAATAGAGTTTATGTCTTTCCCATAACTCTCTTGTCTCAAAAATAATAAAAGCACGCCTAACATGCCTACTTGTCAGCTACTATAAGGTGCCACATTAATTGGAAGTGGAATTTTAAAAAAAGGTAACTCATGAGTTCCAAACCATCACCACAGTATTTCCTTTAATGGAAAAATGAAAGTTTTGGGGAGCCAGATAGATATATCGTCTGGAGCAGTCTGGCTACAGTCATGAATAAGAGATTTTAAAAAGGTGAATGTGAGCAGAATCAGAGGAAAGGAATACAGGATATTCAAAAGTATGAGGGATAAACAATACAGCACACTTGAAAAAGAAAACCTTTGAGAAAGATGAAATGATGGGGCTTCCCTGGTGGCGCAGTGGTTAAGAATCCGCCTGCCAATGCAGGGGACACAGGTTCGAGCCCTGGTCCAGGAAGATCCCACATGCCACGGAGCAACTAAGCCCGTGTGCCACAACTACTGAGCCTGTGCTCTAGAGCCCGTGAGCCACAGCTACTGAAGCCTGTGCGCCCTAGAGCCTGTGCTCCGCAACAAGAGAAGCCACCGCAATCAGAGGCCCGCGCACTGCAACGGAGTAGCCCGCGCTTGCCACAACTAGAGAAAGCCCGTGCGCAGCAACGAAGACCCAACGCAGCCAAAAATAAATAAATAAAATAGGGCTTCCCTGGTGGCGCAGTGGTTGAGAGTCTGCCTGCTGATGCTAGGGGACACGCGTTCGTACCCCGGTCCGGGAAGATCCCACATGCTGCGGAGCGGCTGGGCCCGTGAGCCATGGCTGCTGAGCCGGCGCGTCTGGAGCCTGTGCTCCGCAACGGGAGAGGCCACAACAGTGAGAGGCCCGCATACCATAAATAAATAAATAAATAAATAAATAAATAAATAAATGAACAAGATGATGCTAATATTAAAAAAAAAAAAGATGAAATGATGTCTCTATTCTGAACCACTACCATCATCAAATGGCCACAATGTGTGTTGGACACACATCCAACTTTCTCTTGACAGTTTCCCCATTATTTCTCCAGATATATATGTGTAAAGATAAATTTAAAAATATAATACATATATTTCTATTTTTCCAGTTTGTCCTGTGCCTACTGAGCAAGCTTAAGCCCGTGTGTATGCTCTGCTCTGTCAAATGCTTCTGTGTGTGTGTGTGTGTGTTGTGTGTGTGTGTGTGTGTGTGTGTGTGTGTGTGTGTGTGTTTATACACTGGGGAAATAGGAGTGAGAGGTGCTGTGTGTAAAAACAAGATATACTGTGTTTTGGCGTCATTTTAAAGAGTCGTAATGGGTCACTAACAGCTTGGGGTACTAGTTTTTCTCCTTGTTTTCCTGTGGAAGAAGAGATCCAGAGCCCCAGAGTATCATGAAAGGAGGGAAGGGGAGGGGAAACACAGATTTTTACTTACTTCACAATTTTACTTAATGCCTATTTATAAAAAACAATCCTTTGAAAATGAACAGACCTCTCCACGTTAATCAACGTTGCTCAGTGTTGCAGAAAAAAAATATAAATCAACTGACATTTGAAAATGTCTTTTAGTCAGAACTTTACCCATATTAGTGAAAAACCACAAGTGCCACCCTGTAACTCACAAGAAAGAGTTTTTGAGACAGATTTGGGGAGTACATTTCTGTAAATAAGGAAGATGGACTACTTGCTTGACAGGGGCTTAAACTTTTCTCATGTTTGTTATGGCTTGATTCATATCGCCATTTGATTTTCCAACTGTTTATCCCTTGTCCCCCAGGTGTGTCAGTCAGGGTCCTGGCAGGGAGCAGAAGTACACTCAGGTGGAATTCATGAGAATTGGACAAAGGGACTATTTACAGAGGTAAGGGCAGGTTAAGGCACCACGGGCTAGCCTCAGAGTGGTGGTCTCTGCCATCCCTTGGGGCCCGTGGGAGCTGGTGTCTTGAGGGAGGGGATCCCCAGCGGGGGCTGAGGCTGTGGAGGGATGCAACCATTCCAGAACCATGTGCGGATCACAGAGGGATGGAGAAATATATTGACTTCACATTCCTTTAGCTCTCTACCTCCTTCTAGTACCTCCCATTCATACCTCCACGAACCCACCTGGAACCCAGAGGGCAAGGGAGCCCAAGGGCTATGGTCCATGGCAACTAGTTCCTTGGCACACAGAGCAGCCACAAGAGGAAGGCGAGGGTACACAGTGGTGGCAAAAAGAGGGAAGTGTGCCAATTCATAACATTGTGCTTGAATTCCAGGTGAAAGAAAAATTTGATGCAGCAGATTCCCTCTGGATAGGACCATTCAGGAGAGAGGGTGAGATAAGAAACTTTATAGTTTTTCTTTCTCATAAAAAAACAATGCAGTTGCCCGGACCTGTACTATTCGAGGAGTGAAAGAAGAAAGAGAAGATAGCACATTCTAGACTGGTCTCCAGAGGCAGCAGGCAGCCCAGATTTGAAGCAACTACCCTATGTTTGGGATGATTATGCCCCTTCATGCCAAAGTGTTGCTCCATTTTGCCTGGAATTCAGGCAAAGTTTGATTTAAGAGGCCTGGGTTCTCTGAGAAATTGTCTTGGCCAAAGAAGTGCTGACTTAGCTCACCAGGTCTTCAATCCCTGAGGTCAAGCCTTGTGGCATCCTCCTCCTGGGTTGCTCCTGGCAGAGCCTGATGGACTCATATTACTGTCACTGTGTGCTGGTCAGAAGTCCTACTGTTTAGAGTAAAGACAGGGATTATCTTGCCACCAGGGCTAGCTACATGGATGAAGTTAGAGTTCTTACAAGTGGCTGAGATTTGATGGAACATGAAAAGTCCCTTCTGAACTCCAGTGTTCTCCTTCAGAGGTCCTCTTTCTATCTTGTTTTTGTTGTTGTTTACTTGTTCATTCATTCAATAAGTATTTATTGAGTTCAATGGGTCAGGCAGAGGTACTATATCTTTCAATTCTAGGATATCCTGCAATGCCATAGTCCTGTTTCTCAGGGGTATAAAGACGAGTAAAATATAGAACATACAACGTACAACATACAAATTTAGGAAATGCAGTGAGTGGGAGAAACGGGTGATAAATCACATTGCAACATTGGGAGTACTGCAAGAGATACCAATCAAGAGTTGGAGACAGGACAGAGCAGTGAACTCTGCCTGGGGCAATGTAATGACCTAGGAAGTCCCACATCATCTATTACTTGGGTTAAGTCATCAAACACCCATATAAAAACATCAATATTTCCTGGGAGATGGGTGATAACTTTACCCATTAACAATTTTCAAGTCCGTATTATAGAACATGATCAACTTCTTTCTTCCTATGTATGCTTCTTCTCAGCATTTAAGGATGCTCAAGCCTTGTACCTCCTAAAGAATTCCTCCTGGAGTCCACTTCCCCCACCGCACCATGTCTCCTCTTCCCCTGTGTAGTAAGACTTTACACAAGAACTGTTTTCTTTCTTGCCGTCATCATTTTCCTACCTCCTAGTCACTCCTCATCTCCCAACTCACATCATCCTGGCTTCCACTCCAGCCACCATCGAAATGATCCTCCCTAAGATTAACAATGGCCTCCACATTGCTTGAGCCAATTGGCAACCTTTCAATCCTCAGCTTACCTGACTTCTCAGCAGCATTTGATGCTATGGACACCAGCTCCACTTGTCAACTTGGCATTTGTAAAACATTCTCCTGGTTTTTCTCCAGGAGTATTGCCATCTTAATGTTGTCTTCTAGTCCATGAACATAGACATGAGAGCGGTTTTAGGTTCACAGTCATACTGAACACAAGAGATTTCCCATGGGCCCTTTTGCCGCTGCATCGCACAGCCTCCCCCATTATCAACATCTTGCACTGTAGTGGTACCTTTGTCATAACTGATGAACCTACATTGACACATCATTATCACCAGAAGTCCATAGTTTACATTAAGCTTCACCCTTGGTGTTGTACATTTTATGAATTTGGACAAGTGTATAATGACATGTATCTACCATTATTGTACACGGTAATTGCATTGCCCTAAAAACCCTCTGTGCTCTGCCTTTTCATTTCTCTGGGACCTGATTTTTGGGAAGTTTAGGGATTCTAATTCAGAACCAGAATGACAAAATGTCTGATTCCAAAGCTCGAAGCCCGTAGTAATTATGTGCTGTTGTTTTGTCAATAAATACTTCCTGGTCAGTAGCCAGGTAAAGGAATTTCAGGCATACTTGTTTGAATACGGGCTTTTGAGATCTCAGTGGTTTTTCTCCTTTGGCTACCCCTTCTTAGTATTGTTTGCTGGATCACCCTCCCCTCTGTGATCTTCAGATGGTGCAATCCTTAAGGTCTTTCCCT
>NW_006798890.1:876360-894211 GCF_000442215.2 Lipotes vexillifer | reverse complement strand
TTTCCCTAAGCCTCTTTTCTCTTATCCCTCTGTAATCTCTCCCCAAGTGAACTCATCTGCACTCATGGCTTCAATGATCATCTATATAATAATAATACTGAAAAATATATCTTAGCCAAATCCTCTCTCCTGAGCCTCAGATCCATATATTTTGACATTTCCATTGAGATGTCTAAAAGGTGTTGCAACTTCAGTTTATTTAAAACCAAACCTACAGTGTCCTGGGTCAAAATGGGCCTTTTTACAGTGTATATTCTGGCAAATAGCTCCACTATCTACCCAGAAATGCAGCGTCATTCTTAATATCCTCTTGCCAGTCTCCCCAGCCACCAAGTTCTGCGGATTTCTCTCAAATCTCTCTCCAGTCTGATCACATTGCTCCTTCTCCAACGCTACCATCACTTCTCCCTTGAACCATGGCAATGGACTGCTAATTTGTTTGCATATGTTCACTGTCATCACTTCTCCAATTCATTCTCCACAGGGCAGCCACAGCCATCTTTTCAAAATACAGCATGACCTGCGTCTTTCCTCTGCTTAAAATCATTCAGCGGCTGCCTGCTGCCCTGAGCAAAATCCTTAACAAGGCCTAAGGTCCTGAATGACCCAGCTCTATCCTCCCACATCTCAGCCCAGCTCTTTTCACTCTACCCCTTGCTCTGACACACTGGCTTTCTTTTGTGCTGCCCATTTTTGTGCTTCTGTTTCAGGACCTGTGGAGTGCTAATTCTTCTCCCTAGAATTCTCCCTCCCCTCTTTTCACCAAATGAACTTAACAGATTTTCAATCTCATTCCAAACACTACCTTCTCAGGGAGTTTTTCTTGAATTCTAGACTAGATAAGACCCCTCCGTTATATGCAGTCATAACAGCCTATGCTTGTAGTAAGTTTGTAATTATATGCTTGCCTGATTATTTGATTCATACCTGTCTTTCCCTCTATACCGTAATACTCGTGATATCCGAGTCCATTTCTGCTTTCTCACTATGGGAACCCTAGTGCTTAGGGTAGTGTCAGGCACATGGTAGGTATTCAGTAAATATGTTTTGGAAGAAGGGAGACTTTGTAACCTGGAAGGGCTCGGGGGAAAGTGACCAAGGGCAGGTGGGTTATGACATTTGGAATGACTCGGGAAAGACGTAGACAATTAGGTGGGTGGGCCATGACAGTGGTGACCTCTGGGCAGGAAAGAACGGAGAGGGCCTGTCAGGGACAGAGGGCATGTCCACAGGTGACCTCTGAGCCTCTGTAAGGCTGCGCCTTGTGGGAGCAAGTGCCCAAACTCTGCCAGGAGACCTGCTTGTGAGGCCTGGATCTGATGCTAACTAGCTGTGTGTTTTCCCCTCTCATTCTTAATTTCATCTGTAAAATAACAGAGTTGGATTATTATAGCAGTCAGGGCTCTTAGCTGCAAAGAACAAATATTGCCTCTGGGCAATTTCAACAGAAAATGAACTGATTGAAGGGCTGTTGGCCAGCTCACAGGATTCCTAGCAAGCTTGAAGAACCAGACGGAGAGAACTGGTAAGAACAGAGAAGACTGAATGGGCAGAACCGAGGCCAGCATCTCAGTGAAGGGCCAGACTCCCTCGAAACCAGCACAGCTACCCACCGTGCCATTGAACGCTGAGCGACACAGCTTGTGCCCCTGCCGGGAGTGGGCAAGGGACACCCCTGTTGGCACCACTGGCTGTGCTGCCCTTGGGAACTGGATGTTGCTGCCTTTGCTGTTACTCTCGGAAAGAATGCTCTGCTTTCTTTCCTTTGTGTCATTAGTTTCTGACTCAAAAACCCGAGCAGGTGCATCTGACATCCTGAGCTTGGTGTGCGGGGGCAGGTGCGGGGATGGAGGCGGGGGCCGACTACGGCAGACTGGAAAACAGCTTCCTAGAGAGGGAGGCAGGCTCTGTTGGCCATCAACCCTCCTGAAATGGAGAGTTCCCCAGGGGAGGAATCAGAGGGTTCAGATTCCGGGCAGCCAATCAAATCGAATGTCCAGTACTAGGCAGTCTCGACGGTCCCTCCAATGCTAACAATCCATGCATCCACCAACAAAATGAAAATGGATCCAGTCATCACCTCACACCCCTTTCCATTAACCTCAGCAACATAGAACAGCTACGACATCATCGTTTCGCCTCAGAAGATTTTGTTTGGTGTTACAGCTCCTTACTTCTAGGTACTTTGGAGACTACTCTCTGTGTTCTTGTCTTACGTGTTTATTTGAGCCACTGAAGCCAGCCTGTGTTTCCTGGCTCCACAGCCCTAAAAATAGGGCATTTTTGAGTAGCCTAATAACCTGTTCAGAGTGCAGCAGGGCCTGTGCTGGTTTGTATTTTTAGCAGATGCTCTTTCTATTGGAGGATCTATTTTTAAACTAGCCAAATGTCAGTTCTCTCTCAACTGTCGATTTGCATTCTCAAAGACATGCTGGTTTGTTTGTTTGTTTGTTTTTTCCTGGTAGAATTTACTCTACCATATAAAAGGCACATTTCAGTCATTAATGGTTCTTTTTGGACAGAAGTAACATTTTCTTGCCCATACTCCACAGTATCTTTTTTTCTTTTTCTTTTTTTAAACTTGACTGAGAACTAGGAGAATCAATGAAAAGGGAATTCTGGAAGGAAAGGGTCCAGGATCTTGGAGTTGATTTATGGCACCTTCTTTTAATGCAGTTTCCACCATATCTGCTTCCTTAGGCAAGTAGCTTGCATTTAAAGTAGCCGAGCTGTGGGAACGAAGCAAGCTTTATAAAATCATTCAGTGTGAATAGCTGATTCCGGCTTAATTTGCTACCACTCCAAGGTAACATAGAGGTGTGAATGTAAAGTAACTTGACTGATGCTTTAAAAACCACCAGAGATCTTACACATCCAAATGAATGTGGAACTCCTCAAAGAGCCCCCTTTGGAAGGCATTGTACTTGGTCTGACAATGTGTTTTTGCTCAAAGCATTTTTGGAGTACCTTTTTCAGAACTACCTTCCCAGGTGTGGATCAGACTCTGGAATGTCCTCAGTGATCGAAGCCGTTATGTGCTTGGGGAACGTGGGGCATTCGCTCAGGAGAAGATGCTGTCCCATTCTGGTGGTGCGTGTGTGTGTGTGTGGGCAGTGTAAGTGTGGTCATAGTGGAGCAGGTGTGAACTTTGGAGTTGGATGTTTCGGGTTCAGTTCCTCTCTCTTCCAGTTACGAACTTGGTCAAGCTGCTCAACGTCTTAGAGCACCAAATTCCTTGTGTGCAAAATGAAAGAAATTCCACCTTCCTTGTGGGGTTGTTGTGAAGATTAAATGTATTAATGTGTGTAGAGTTCTGGTACCTGGTAAACATTCAAAAAGTGTTAATACCCTTCTTGACTACACAGTTCTTCTAACACTTTGTCTCCAGCCAAATGAAGCTGCTTTGCTCTTCCGCTTTCAAGCCCCTCCTGTCCTTACTGATGTTCTTCCCCATCCCACCTCCCACCTATATTTCCCCCTCCTGCATCTCTGTATGTCCAAATCCTGTTTCTCTTTAAGGTCTGGCTCTAATAAAAATAATACTAATGGAGAAAGACATTAAGCAACTTGCTCAAGGTCTCACAACTCTCTTTTGTTTAAAATAAATTTATTTCTTTATTTTTTATTTTTAGCTGCATTGGGTCTTTGTTGTGGTATGCGGGCTTCTCATTGCAGTGGATTCTCTTGTTGCAGAGCACGGGTTCTAGGCTCTCGGGCTTCAGTAGTTGTGGCACGCAGGCTCATTAGTTGTGGCTCACGGGCTCTAGCGCTCAGGCTCAGTAGCTGTGGCGCACGGGCTTAGTTGCTCCGCGGCATGTGGGATCTTCCTGGACCAGGGATCAAACCCGTGTCCTCTGCATTGGCAGGCGGATTCTTAACCACTGCACCACCAGGGAAGCCCCAGGGTCTCACAACTCTTATGTAAGTGCTAGAGCCAGGCTTTGGGCGCAGGCCATCAGACACTAGTGTCAAAACACTCTACAATGTCTGCACTACACTAGGCTACATTATATCTATGTGTATAAATGACTCTTCCACCTTCTACATGAAGTTTTCCAGATCCCTCATTTAGAAACACCCTCTTCTGCCTTTGAATCACATATACTCCATTTACAAAGCTTTTCTTATGAAGCATTAACTTTCCACATGGTATGATGATCATTTTGGTGATTAGTCTTACTGCCCTGCAAAATTGAGTGCTCAGTAAGTGTTATTTTTTCCACAGTCTCTTCTTAGTATCTTGCATAATTTGTTGTAGGTGCTCAAGAATGTTTGTTGAGTGACTCATTTAAAAAAATGTAAATCTGATCACGTCTCTCTGCTTAAAATGTTCCATTAACTTTAGGGTGAAAATGAAAATGTTCAATACAGCCAGAAGGTCCTGAGGGCCTAGTCTGCCGCCTCATGCCTCACCTGGAACCACTCTTGCCCCGGCTCTCTGCTGTCCAGCTCACAGTGCCTTTCTGTTTACTCTTCACCCGCCCTCCTCCCTGAGGACCTTTTCACTTGCTTTTCCTTTATCTGGAAGGTTGGATTCTCTTTCGCAACCTTGCCTTCGGCTTGGTCATGACTATTCTGATGACTTACCCTTGTTACTTTGCCTCTAGGTACGTTGGGGAAGCACCCCTCTGGCCTGCTTGGGAATGGATGTGTTACATCCTGGCCCAGCCTGTCCAGCCCTGACAGGGGACCTACCTGGTGGCCCTGGCTCTGTCCTCACTCTGCTGGTGGGAGTGCCAGGCTGCGTGATACTTGGGGATTAGGGCCTGGCCTCTGCGGTGGCCTCTAGGGCAACAGAGGCTGCTTGTCCAGTCCAGCTTGCCTCGCCACTGAGGAGGAAAGCTCTGACTCCAGGCCAGAGATTGATCCTGGCTGTGGCATTTTCTGAAGGCAACTGTACCCTTCATCTCCCCTTGGTTCATACATTCTGACTGCCAGCAGGCCTGGCTCAGAGCCATCTTGGCAAAGAGGAATTTTTAAAGCCTGGTTGGTTTCATTTTGCTGTCTTCCCAGATTCCTATCCTTGGGCAGAAATAGTCTCCAGATAGCTTTTGCACCAAGGGTGGTACGAGGGGGGAAGCATGCAGGGGAGGAAAGAGATCACGGCAATGACATCTAAGCTGGAAATAGGTTACTTCCTCATTTAATAATAATCTATTATTTTTATAATAATAGGTAACATTTATTAAATACTTACTAGGTCCCAGGTACTGTACTAGGGATTTGTCCATATATTAGCTCATTTAATTTTTAAAATTATAGCCCTTTAAGTGGGGCTCTATTATTACTCCCACTTTATAGATTAGAAAGTTGAGGGTGAAGGAAGTTAAGGAACTTGCCCAAGGTGAGTAATAGCAGAGGTGGGCTTAAAGCTGGAGATAGGGGAGTTGAAAGTTTTACCTTGAGGATAATAATATCAAATTACATTATGATTTCCACTGTAGGGGTCTAGCAAAGAATGAACATCAAAACAGTGGACTCCGGAGAGATCCAAGCACGATCCAGAATATTCCCTGCATGTTGACACATTAATGATTACTTTATAGTTACTTATCCAGTTCACTGGGAAGCAGCCTGATGTGAAAGAGAGAACATGGAGTCATGTCGGAGTCACGTAGACCTGGGTTTGAAACCAAATGCAGCCTCTTCTATCTGTACTGCCTCATACAGTTTGTATAACCTCATTGTGACTCAGTTTTCTCATCTTTAAAAATGGTCATTGTGATTCATAACCCATAGGGCTGTGAAGATTAAGTCAGAAAACACAATACAGCTTTTTGTGCTATGCCTGGCATGTAGATAGTGACCAATAGATGGTAGCTATTAACATGGCATGGATGTGAAGGGAAGCCACAGGTGATATTATTACTAGCCTCCCCTCCATAATTCATTATTAGCTGATAAATTCCACCGTTGACATTTGAATTAAGATGTGCTGTCTCTGGGAGGCCCAGTGGCAAAGAAAATACCTTAGGGGATTCCCTGGCAGTCTGGTGGTATGACTCTGCACTCCCAATACAGGGGGCATGGGTTCGATCTCTGGTTGGGGAACTAAGATCCCACATGCTGCACAGCGCAGCCTTAAAAAACAAAACAAAACAGAAAAAACCTTAAAGAGAAAACATATTAAATCACGATCAATCTCAACTATTAAGTCTTAATTAATAATTAAGCTATGTATTGTGCAAGCTGGAAAGTAAGCTTGTAACTTGCACAAAAAAAGCCTTAAATTAGTAATACAACAGCTGCCTCCATTTAATTAGGGTATATTATACGTTTGATGTCTTTTATTTTGTTAATCCTTGTGACTACCCTGTGGGGATAGTATTATTACCACTCTATCTATGACGCTTAGGAAGAGATTAAGCAACATGTCTGAAGCCACCTGAGAGTAAGTGACGAGGAAAGGATTCAAATAGAGGCCTAACTCCAATGGCCATATTTTCCCCAATATGCCTTGTTACTCTTGGGACTGGCAGTCCCACTTCTGAGAAAATGTCCTAAGTAAAAAATTTTAAAAAGAAAAGGTCAGTTGTTAAAACAAAACAAAAACCCCCACATCTTTATAGCTCATACTCATCACATAGCCCTATGGCCCCAGATTGGACAGTAAAGTAGCCAGCTGCCACACATTAACATAACAGAACCAACTTCAAAAGACCAATACATGAATCATGTCAGCGGAGAACATCTGAAACTATATTTAGTAAAAAGGACAGAATGCAAAATAGTACCACAAAGAGTATACACACGCTTCTCAAAGCTAGAGAAAATTGGTATCTGTATTCCAATAGGGAAGAGGAATACTCAGAGTTATGCAAATGATTAGCGTATGAAGCCTCTGTTGTATTTTGGGGTAGTTTATAGTATTCAATTTAAAAAAAAAGAAAGAGGGCTTCCCTGGTGGTGCAGTGGTTGAGAATCTGCCTGCCAGTGCAGGGGACACAGGTTCGAGCCCCGGTCTGGGAAGATCCCTCATGCCGCGGAGCAACTAGGCCCGTGAGCCACAACTACCGAGCCTGCGCGTCTGGAGCCTGTGCTCCACAACAAAGAGAGGCCGCAACAGTGAGAGGCCCGCGCACCGCGATGAAGAGTGGCCCCCGCTTGCCCCAACTAGAGAAAGCCCTCGCACAGAAACGAAGACCGAAAACAGCCAAAAATAAATAAAATAAATAAATAAATTTAAAAAAAAGAAAGAAAGCATATTGAACAAGTTTAAAAAAAGGAGATAGGTTTTTAAAAACTATCTAGTTTTAAGTTGTAAAACTAGCTTCTTGAAATCACTGAAACAAAAAGTGATGACTATCTTGAGAGGGATTTGTTTATTATAGTGTTTCCTCACCTGGAATGTTAGGACTTCTAGGGACAGTGATAGAGGCGCTCCAAATTTGTGCTGTATTTCACAGAACATGATGGAAATTATGTATTTTAAAAGCACATTTAATCACGTTGGCAATAGTTAAGGATAGTTAAGTTTGGCTCTGTTATCAGCTCACCTGAATTTGAACCCCAGCCTTGTTACCTACTTGCTAAGTGATGCTGGACAAACTAATCTCTTCTGTTTCCTTGTCCGTAAAACTGGGTTAGTTATAATGCCTACCTCAATGGGTTACTGCCCCAGCACATGGTAAGTTATCTGTAAACATTAGCTGTTATTAAACTATAAAGCTTCTTTGCTCTAATCTGGAGTTATATCAGTTCAGCACTAATTTTATTATCTCAAGCAAATCAGAAATCTCCACTGACCATTATACAGCATTTGACTGCCAAAATATGGGAAAATGGGTGAAATGTGAGTAAATGCACTTTCGTCAATAAAATCTTTCAAAATATGGGTGAGAGGGGAGAGGGAGAGAGGAAGTGTCAGGGATCCTTGGTGATAAAATCTGAGGATGACTATACAAGATGGATGCATTTGATAAGGATGAGGGGAATGGGAGGCCTGAGCAGAGCACAGAGGTGGAAAGCCACAGCCTCCTCAGACTTTCCCAGAGTCAGAGGGAGATGGTCATGTTTTGTTGAGCCCTGACATATCCTGTTGTTCTCCTCTGCTCTCTGTGCCAATGTCGGATTGCGACACCTGAACCCAAATCAGGACTTGCAGAGGTGAAGATGAAGGGGGTTGTGCAACCTGGGTACCAGCTGGGGCTCCCCATCCCTGGGAAGTCTGTGTAACCTTGACCTGAAGCCAAATTCCATGGCCTGTGACATCACAAGACTTCTGCATGTTTTCTCTCTGGTTCTGATCGCTTCCTCCACTTGCTGCTTTGTGCTGCTCTGAGTCAAAGCAGATGCAAAGCCCAGCCCTCCGACCAAGTTCCACAAACAATGCACAGACACTGATTCTTTCATGAATTTAGTAAAATGCTACTGACTATGGACAGGGGCAAGTATTCCAGGTCAGGGGCACATCCCAGACACAGCCTCTGCCTCCTCCCACTTTCCTTTCCTCCATTTTTCTTCTTTCCCTCTCCTGCTTCTGTCCTGCACATAAATTCCTCCCCTGTATCACATGGGAGAGACAAACCAACCCCAGCCTAAGCACTTACCATTGTATTTTGCCAACAAAGATAGTTTACCCATCTTACGAGGAATTCTGGTCAAAATGTGTTCTCATTTACATTACGGTTATGAGTATTAGGTCAATAGAGCATTTGTGACTTTCATTTTATGCAATAGGAGTGCTTATTAATAATATAGAATTATAAAAATAGAAAATACTTTTAAATAGTGGTCTATCAGTGGAGTTTTGACATATCAGAACCCTAATGGTGGTAAAGAGTTGGAACTAACAGTAAGGGTAAGGGGAGCTCTTGGGCTGCACCTCACAGGCCTGCAAGCCCTGGACTTGCCCAGCCTCAAGCTGAAGAAAGAGCCGGAGTCAGCGACAGAGACACCAATTATTTAATAGGTGGAGGATCTTACACCTCTGAAGCAAAAGAGTCCCGGTGCGACACCCCACCGGATGGCAGGCAGGACAGGGCAGCAAGGGGAGAGGGAGGTTACCAGTTATAGGGGGAACTGACATCTCATTGGTTAGCAGGGAATCCAGCAGAGGGGCATGCACATCCCTCACTACCCCTTTGATGAGCTATCATAGATCTAAAGATTAGAATAATCACTAGCTGGGGCTGGGGGCAGGTATGTAGGCATTTACTGATTAGGCTCTATGATGAAGAGAGAAGGTCAGTCATGTGAGTAGGGTGTAGGTGAGGCAGGAAGGGTACTTCCTACAGGGGGAGGTATAGAGAGCAAGAGAACAGCCATCTTGGGTGGCCTGATCATACAGGAGCCATGGAGCCATTGAAGAATACTAGTAGGAGATTTATGCCATTAGACTTATGTCTTTCAGGAAGGTCACTCTAGTCACCCTAGGTGAAATGACAGGAAGGAGGCAAAAGTGGATTCCAGGAAATCAGAGACAGAAGACAAGAAGCTCTAGGATAAGGCATGGTTGGTGGTAGTGGAATGGAGGGATGGACTCAGGAGGTTGAGCTTACAGAAGTAAGTGGCCAATGGATGTGGGAAGTGGGGGTGAGGATCAAGAATTAGGGTAACCAACTTGTCCTGGTTTGCCTGGAACTTTACCTTTTTTTTTTTTAATTGGAGCATAGTTGATTTACAATGTTGTGCTAGTTTCAGATGTACAGTAAAGTGAATCAGTTATATATATATATATACATATATCCACTCTTTTTTAGATTCTTTTCCCATACAGGTCATTACAGAGTATTGAGTAGAGTTCTCTGTGCTATACAGTAGGTCCTTATTATCTATTATATAATATATATAGTAGTGTGTATATGTCAATCCCAATCTCCCAATTTATCCCCCCTTTCCCCACCCCTCGTAACTATAAGTTTATTTTCTACATCTGTTACTCTATTTCTGTTTTGTAAATAAGTTCATTTGTACCATTTTTTTTTAGATTCCATATAAAAGTGATATCATATAATATTTGTCTTTCTCTGACTTACTTCACTCAGTATGACAATCTCTAGGTCCATCCATGTTGCTGCAAATGACATAATTTTGTTCTTTTTATGGCTGAGTAGTATTCCATTGTATATATGTACCACATCCTTTTTATCCATTCTTCTGTCAGTGGACATTTAGGTTGCTTCCATGTCTTAGCTATTGTAAATAGTGTTACAATGAACACTGGGGTGCATATGTCTTTTTGAATTATGGTTTTCTCTGGATATATGCCCAGGAGTGGGATTGATGGATCATATGGCAGTGGAAGTTTACCAGTTTGTTTTGTTTTTTTAAAAAAATATTTATTTATTTTTTTGGCTGCATCAGGTCTTAGTTGAGGCACACAATCTTCGTTGCTGTGTACAGGATCTTCGCTGCGGCATGTGGGATCCTTAGTTGTGGCATGTGAACTCTTAGCTGTGGCATGTGGGATCTAGTTCCCTGACCAGGGATTGAACCCAGGCCCCCTGCGTTGGGAGCATGGAGTCAGCCACTGGACCACCAGGGAAGTCCCAAAGTTTACCAGTTTTAAAACTGAAAGTCCTATGTCCTGGGAACCCCCTCAGTCCCAAGGAAATTGGGATGGTAGGCCATCTCCTAGGTGTATTATTTGGGAGAGTGGAGTTTGGTAAGGGCATCTACTGAGAGGAAGGATATAGAAGGAGGTGGTTAGTAGGTGATAAAGTGGGACAGGAAGTGGTGGAGGTGGTGTCTGGTGATAATAGAATCTTGAATATCCTGTATTTGAGATGCCTGCGGGATATCCAAATCAAGGTAACAGTCTGGTGTTCAGATAAGAAGTTAAGGCAGGCAAGAAAAGCTTGATAATAACAAATCAACAGCCACAACAACTGTGATTTAAAAATAAACATTCTAAGTACTTTTCATTTTTTGCCTCATTTGATCTTCACAGCAACCCTGTGAAGTAGGAATTATTATTACCATTTTACAGTTGAGGAAACTGAGGCACACAGAGGATAAGGAACTTGTTCAAAGTCAAAAGTCAAAAAGTTAGTAAGTGGAGGTGCTGAGGCAAACATCTGTGGCCCAAGGTGTTCTTTGAGACATATGTTACAGAAGCAAGACATCAGAAACCCCCTGACTAGGAGGCAAATAGATAGGTAACCTAGGATACACTCATGAAACGGAATGAGTGTGCTCCACTTGTTCCCTGCCCCCACCCCCAGAAAAAGAATGCCACCTTCCTCTCTTTCTCTGCCCCTAGCAGTGGCTCTGGCTTTGCTGGTCTTGTTCTTTTAGGCCCCTGTGGTGTCAGAAGGACAGGCAAGTGAGAGGGATGATGAGGGGGGAGTGCTGAAGACATTGGCATGGAAGCAGCTATAATGTATCAGGGTCGTGGATGAGAGAAAAAGCAAACTTTGTAAAGACATATTCTTATTGCATGAGTCCCCTTCACGGTATTTAAAAATACAAAGGGCTTGAGCTTTTTAGAAATCACCTTCTGGTGGCTGAGCTCAGTTTCTGTGACGGTGGCCACGTGAACGGTGCAACGTGGTTGGGGTAATGGTTTTACCATTATTTGCCACAGTTTTGTCACCAGCTCAGGGGGTGACAGAAACAAGGCAGGGGGTTCTTAGAAACCACCTGAACAGGAAGGGCACAGGGCTTGACCAGGTGCTTCCCATGTGCAGGTGCTAGAACACCTTTCAAACAGGGATAAACCACAGCCCTGGGCTGCCTGGAGCTTCCAGCTTCCTGGAGGAGATGGATACAGAAATAAATTTTCCTATAATGCAGTAAGTGGATTGGTGGTGATCCACACAGCAGGCTGCTCAGGTAGGGAGGAGCCCCACTTTGCTTGGCCGAGGAGGGACTTAGGCTGTCAAACAAGGCTTCCTGGACCAAGTCAAGAGGGAAGGGAGAAGGCAGGAGGGGGACGATGTTCCAGAAGAAGGGACCTGTATGGGCAAAGACAGTAAGGCAAGAAATAGCCTAGTGTGCACAGGGAACTACCAGTGAGTCAGTGTGACCAGAAGAGCAAGTCTGAGGTGGGAGTGTTGCAGGAAGGGGGACCCCTTCCAGGGCCCGAGAGTGGGCTCTTGTCTAACACTTGGAAATGAATTGTCTGAGGAGACACACGTACTGACAAAGCAAAAGACTTTATTGGGAAGGGGAGTCCAGGCAGAGAGCAGCAGGGTAAGGGAACCCAGGAGAACTGCTCTGCCACGTGGCATGCTGTCTCAGGTTTTATGGTAATGAGATTAGTTTCCAGGTTGTCTCTGACCAATCATCTTGCTTGGCTGCTATTTGGTCTGACTCAGGGTCCTTCCTGATGGTGTGTGCATCTCTTAGCCAAGATGGATTCCAGCACGAAGGATTCGGGGAGGTTGGCAGGACATATCATGTCTTCCCTCCTCCTTTTGGCCCCTCCCGAATTCTCCCAGTTAGTTTTTGGTGGCAGCACCGATTCTTTATTGTGACTTCCTGTTGTGAGACAACTCAGGCAAGCGATTATCATCGTGTGTGGCCAAGATGGGCAGTTTCCGTCAATTCCCTAACAGGAGCGGAGCTGATGGGGCTGGGGTGCAGATGTAAATTTTCTTGCAGCAGGAGAGAAAGCTCTGGGGGGTGCATTCATTGGCATCTCTCTTTCCTCAAGCAGTTTTTCATAGTGTGTGTTAGGGGGTGGGCAATGATGGGAATGAGGGGGAGAGCCAACTACAAATTAGCAAATGGTTGTCAAAGTCTGGGTCAGCTGAGGGGGGAGGCTGTGAACCAGTGGCCTGTGCCATTTTCTCCAGCAGCACTTGGGGTGTGGGGTGTAGGAACCAAGAAGATGGATTGAAGCAGGTGAAGCAGGGCTGCAAAGTTGGTGAAGAGGTAGAGGGGAGTCTCTTTCAGGCCAAACAACCACGGGCCGAACTTGGGTAGCCAGGAAGGAACAGAAAGGGGGTTGCTAGATTAGGAGATAATGGGGGAATCAAAGGCAAAGAAGTTATGGTTCGGCCCATTTTTCCCCACCCCGTGCCAGAATGGCTTGCAGTGGCAGTACTAGGGTGCTGCCTGGTCTTGAATAAGTAAGTTCACCTTCTGGGCTTCAATTTCTCCATCTGTATGATTACACAACCACTATGGTATTCTCCAGCTCTAACTGTATGATTGTGCAAACCAACATATTCCAGCCTCTTGGGCCCCCGGGTGAGACCCTTTCTGTACCTTCAGTACTGGAGGTGCAGAGTCAGTGTGCATCATTTCTGCTCAGAAGGAACTAACCCTGGGGAGGTGAATGAGATGTGAGATTTCAGTTCATCAGGGCCGGATGTGAAGCAATGGCCCAGAGTTCACATTCAAGTCACTTTGCCTCAGGGGTCTCAGTAAATATTAACCAACATACTGGATGACCTTGGTCAAGCTACTGAAATAATTCACCACTTGGTTTACTCAACCACCAAGGAAAAGCAAGTAGTTATATGCTCAGGGTGGCCACAAAGAAGCGTGACTCAGAATCGTTGGGGAAACAAAGGTACAAACAGAAATATTTATTCCTGGAAAGGCTGCTACCTTGGGTTGGGCTCCCTAGAAGCAGAGCCTGAGAGAGGGATTCTTGTTCAAGGGATTTACTGGGAGAATGCTCTCAGGAGAAGGGAGTGACAGAAATGGCATAGGGCAGAGAAGAAAAGTTAGGGAAGTGTGGTTTCCTCCAGAGGCTGGCTTCAGTCAGCTCCTACAGGGAAACTCTAGAGCACAAATTGTGCTGTGGGGTTCGTCTCATCTAAGAGTAAGAGAGTGGGCCTTTTGTACCCAAATGTCATTCAGTTACTGTCTGAGGTCCGTGGACAGGAGGGGTGGAGGAGGGAGTTGTGTAACCTCCCTGGGTGAAGTGCTCTCGTTTGGTCCAGGGCACTTCTGTTCAGAAGAGGGCAGCAGAATTTTGACAGCAGTACTCACATTCACTGGGTAGGAAAAGGGGCACCAATGGGATCCACTATAGCTACCCTAGAAATGATAAACAGAAGATGTATCTTCAGGTCTGTGGAGGATGGAAGATGACGTACTGGTAGTTAGAAAAGAAAAGAAAAGGAAACGGTAGCACTATCATCCATGCAGAATTAAAAGACTTGAAGATCACATACATCAACTCATAAACATTACTCACCTTCTAGTGACAAAGCAGTAGAACTACCTTCATTCCTTCTGCATGTGTTTATTAAACTTCACACTGCTGGCAAAGAATGAGTATCCTTAGTATATAAAGAACTCCTACAAATCAATAAAAATGAAGACCCTGATAATTACATAGGTAGAGGATATTAATCAACAATCTACAGAGGGGGAAATATAAATAGCTAGCAGACATTTAAAAAAATCATTCAACCTTGCTGATAATCAAAGAAACACAAAGGAAAGGAATATACAGATTTTAAATTATAAAGATTTAAAAATGAGAGCACACAAAGCTAGCAAGGAAAGGAGAGATGGGTGCTTTCTACTCAACTCACAGGAATGTACATTAGCTCTTGTTAGAAAATAATTTTATGGTATGTTTCATGAGATTTAAAAATGTTTAAACTCTTTGATTTGTACTTCTACTCCTTAGACTCATCCTAAGGGAATAATCCAAATGTTTCACTGTGATCATATAATGGAATAGAGAAATTGCAGTGTGCTAGGCATTGTGCTAAGTGCATTAATACGTATTTTTTAAAAAATCTATACAATTGACTTAGTAGGTGGGTACTTTCATTAAGTCTCTTCTTGCAAGAGAGGAAACTGAGGCTTAAGGAAATTAAGTAAAGGTCACTTATTGTGACGAAGTGGAGAAGTTGGGATTATCTGACTCTAGTGTATGGGCCCTTAACTTTACGTGGGTCTAAGAAGAGGGTGAAAAGCTAGTGTTTTTACAAAATGATTAAATCAGGTGTGGAATTAATTAAAGAAACCTCAGCTAAAATTGGAGTCAGGGCGGGCCTGTAGGGGAACTGTCACACACCCACCATGCATGTCAATTACTCTAAACAAGAAGAGACTTCTGCCTACATCTCTGATAAGAAGGTGTTGCCTACTCTACAATCCACCAGGAAGAAGAAAACGCTCTGTGAGAGTACAGCCCAGCCAATCAGAGACTGTGGCAGCCCAACCAATGAGAAAGCGTCGTACTTTGGACTCCCAGCTTCCTCCAATGGACTCTTTGGTTATTACAGCCCCTCCAAATTGCCCCCTTTCCCTATAAAAGCAAGTTCCCTTTCTTTGTTCTTTGGATTTGCCTGTGGTCCTCCTTCCGTAGTTCTCATATCTGGAATTGCAGTTCCATTGACTATTCCCAGGTAAACTCACTTTTGCTGTTAAATAACTGGCTATTATATTGTTAAAGTTGGCAGGGGCAAACTGTTCCTCGTTCCATTGATCAGAGAGCCTCAGCAGCATTTGGATTTCTAATTAAGTCAGACATTTAATTAGGGTCCCTGGGGCTATCACCTAGTCCTTTGAAATTTTTGTGATGAGTTTTACATAAAAATATAAAAGAGTCCTAGGCTCCTCTGTGCAAAATGGTGAAGTCAGGTACTGAGTTTGGCACCTTTTGGGGTTGAGGTGGTAGTGAACTGACGGCTTTATAATAACCGGTTACGAACAGTCAATTGTATAAACTTGTTTACTTGTCTATCCCTCCTCCAAAACTGTGAGCTCTGTAATAACAGGGATCATGTCTGTCTCATTCATTGAAATAACCTTAGAAGGTGCGATTGGATTATGGGCAGGCATCCAGCAGTGTCTGCCAAGCTCTCCTGTGCGTACAGGAAGACATGTCACAACAATGCTTATTGCAGTGGCATTGTTAGTATTTGTAAAAAAATTGGCAGGACATCTGAGTTGTTTCTAGTTTTTGACTATTTCAAATAAAGCCACTATAAACATTTGTTACAGGTTTTTACATGAACATAAGTTTTCATTTTTCTGGAATAAATGCCCAGGAATGCTATTGCTGGTTTGCATGGTGGTTGCATATTTAATTTTTAAAGAAATGGTCAATCTGTTTCCCAGAATTGTGTACTATTTTACATCTGACCAACAATGCGTGAGTGATCCAGTTTCTCTGAATCCTTACCAGCATTTGGTGTTGTCACCCTTTTATTTTAGCCATTTGGATAGATTTGTATTGATATCTCACTGTGGTTTTAATTTGCATCTCCCTAATAGTTAACAATGTTAAACATCTTTTCATATGCTTATTTACCATCTGTATATCCTCTTCAGTGAAATGTCTCTACATATCTCTTTGCCGCTTTCTAATTGGGTTGTTTGTTTTTTATTTTAACTGTTGAATTTTGAGCGAGGTTTATATATTCTATCCTTTGTCAGATATGTGGTTTGCAAACATTTTCTCCCAGTTGTAGTTTGTCTTTTCATCCTCTGTATAGAGTCTTTCCTGGAGCAAAAGTTTTTAATGTTGACAAAGTACATTTTATACGTTTTTCCTTTTATAGATCTTGAAGATTTTCTCCTACATTTTCCCCCCAAGTTTTGTAGCTTTACATTTTACATTAAAGTCTATTATCCATCTTGAGTTAATTTTTTGTATAAGGTGTGAGATTTGGGTCAAGTTTCATTTTTTTCCCCCTTCTTTGAATGTTCAATTACTCCAGCACCATTTGTTGAAAAGCCTCTTTTTCCTCCATTGGATGACTTTTGCATTTGGGTGTATTTGTGTGGGTCTGTTTCTGGGTTCTGTATTGTGTCCCATTGATCTATGTGTCTTTCCCTCTGCCAGTAGCACACAGACTTGATTACTGTAACTATAGAATAAGTCCCGAAAGCAGGGAGTCTGATTCCTCCCATATTATAATTCTTTACCAAAAATTGTCTTAGCTATTCTAGTTCCTCTGCCTTTCCATATAAAATTTTTAAATATATTTATTTATTTTTATTTATTTATTTATTTAATTACTTCAGCTGCGCCAGGTCTTAGTTGCGGCACGTGAGATCTTTTAGTTGTGGCATGCGGACTTCTCAGTTGCAGCATGCATCAGGGACCTAGTTCCCTGACCAGGGATTGAACCTGGGCCTCCTGCATTGGGTGTGTGGAGTCTTACCCACTGGACCACCAGGGAAGTCCCCCATATAAATTTTAGAATAAGCTTCTCTATATCTGTAAAAAGTCTTGCTGGAATTTAGAGAAGAATGACGTTAAATCTACAGATGGATCTGAAGAACTGACATATTTACTATATTGAGTCTTTCAATCCATGAATGCTGTATGTCTCTCATTTATCTCTTTGATTTCTTTCACCATCATTTTATAATTTTCAGCCTATAAGTCTTATACACGTTTTGTTAGATTTATACCTAAGGATTTCATTTTTTCTGAGTGATTGTAAATGGTATTTTAATTTGTTAGTTATAGAAATACAATTGATTTTTGTATGTTCATGTTATATCTTATGACCTTTCTAAACTCACTTATTAGTTCTAGGAGTTAATTTTTGTTGTTGTTGTTGGTTTCTTGGCATTTTCTACATAGACAATTATGTCATCTGTGAGTAGGAACAGTTTTCCTTTTCTATCTATATGCATTTTATTATGTTTTTTCTTGCCTTATTTCTCTGGCTAAAACTTCCAGCATGATGTTGAATAAGAGTGGTAAGAGGGTTAATCCTTGCCTTCATTCTTATCTTAGGCAGAAAGCATTCAGTCTTTCACCATTAAGCAGAATGTGAGCTGTAGGTTTTTTGTAGATGCTCTTTATCAAGTTGAGAAGTTTCCCTCTCTAGTTTTCTGAGTTTTTTTTTTTTTTAAATCATGAATAAGTGTTGAAGTTCACCATAAGATTTTTTTTACAATTGATATGATCGTGTAATTTTTCACCTTTAGCCTGGTAACACAGTAGATTTTTTTTTTTTTTTTTTTTTTGGGTTTC
>NW_006798890.1:873508-876142 GCF_000442215.2 Lipotes vexillifer | reverse complement strand
CCCGTGTCCCCTGCATCGGCAGGCGGACTCTCAACCACTGCGCCACCAGGGAAGCCCCACAGTAGATTTTTGAATACTGAACCAGCCTTGCATCCCTGGAATAAATCTTACTCGGTCATGGTATACAATTCTTTTTATGTGTTACCAAATTCTATTTGCTAATAGTTTTAAGAATTTTTGCATCTATATTCATGAGGAATATTGGTCTGTAGGTATTTTTTCTTTTATATTGTTTTCATCAGGTTTTGATATCAGGGTGATATTAGCTTTATAAAGTGGACTGAGAGATATTCTATTCTCTTCTATTTTCTGGAAGAGATTTTGTAGAACTGGTGCTAATTCTTATTTAAACATTTGCTAGAATTTACAGTGAAAACATGTGGGCCTGGATATTTGCTTTGGGAGAGTTTAAATGAATTCAATTTCATTCACAGACAAAATTTTGGAGACAGTACAAAGATTGGTGATTGTCAGGGGTTCAAGGGGGAGTAAATGAGGGATGAATAGGTGACACACAGAAGGATTTTTAGGGCAGTGAAACTATTCTGTATGGTACTATAATGGTGGATACACATCATTATACAGTTGTCAAAACTCATAGAATGTACAACATGAAAAGCGAATTCTGATGTGAACTGTGGGTTTTGAGTGATAATGATGTGTCAGCGTAGGTTCATCATTTGTAGCAAATGTACTACTCAGGTCAGGGACGTTGTCATGGGGTGAGAGGTGGGGTTGGCTTCGGGTGTGTGGGGGCAGGGGTATGTGAGAACTCTGTACTTGCTGCTCAGGTTTGCTGTACACTTAAAACTGCTCTAGAAAATAATCTATTAATTAAAAAAAAAATACCACAACTCTGAGCCTGTGTGGTTGCAAAATGGGTGCTCTTACACCATTGTCCCCATCCCTAGTGTTCAGCTCGTGACTCACATCGTGCCTGTATTGGGCTGCCCTTGTGTAGACACCTCCGGACTTCATTCTGTGAGCAGCTGGCCGGCTGTTGTGCCTAAGTCCAGGCTGCCCTGGACTTACTCCAGTTTGATCTGCTGTTCTGCTACCTCCTTCTTCCCTGTGTCTTGGTAGGTCTGGAACCTTGAAACTAGGCAGACTTGAGTGGCAGCCTGCCTAAGCCTCTTTCTCCTCATCTGTATAAAAGGGGATGCTACAAGATTATGATGCAAGGTGCCCAGGGCGCTGCCTGGCACAAGGGGTAATTCCTTCCATTTCCTTTCTCCTCTCCCAGTGGCTTAGGGTGGCCCGCTCTGGAAAGGCAGCCCTTTCAGAGTGAGAGGTAAGGAGACCGGTGAGGGAAGGACGACCCCCAGGAACCTGCACACAGTGGCCAGGCCAGCTAGTCAGTGCCCTTTCCCACGGTGGATGCACGTCTCAAGATATGCTTGTTTCCTGGCCCCCCTGAGGGTGGGGGTGGGAGCAGGGAGCACATGGGGTGACGGGGGCAGGATGTTGGTTTGCAGCTGACAAGAGCTACTCCGTTTCCGATTCTCACAGGCGACCTGAATGCCCATCACATCGGGCAGGGAGAGCTGCCCAGATCTGACACTAACCCCTTGTCGAAGTGGCTGGCAGTCCCCCGGGGCGAGGGGACGCCAGTGGGCCAGCGGAGGCTGAATGAATTTGGAGCCTGTGAATGAGGTGGGGTTGGCATCCCTTGAGACAAACTCCCTCTTTGTTCCTGAGCTGTACCTCCTAGACACGGGCAGTGCCAGCTTTCTTCACTCCATCCTGTCCACATTCTCTGGCCCAACTCAGCTGTGCAGAGAGACACAGAGGTTCCCATGTTTTAAGCCCTAAAAAGAATCCGTTAATTTGTGTCTCGGAGACCCACAAGCAGCCTGCAGCCTGCACGGCTGGGGTCATAGAAATGAGTGTTGACAAGGCAGCAGTTTTCAAACATTTTTTTGACTGTAGCCTTTAGTGAGAAATAAATTTTGCATCATGACCTTGTCACACACACAGACACCTTCATGTACACCCTCACGCATAATTTAAACATTTAAAAAAGGATATAAAATAGACTAGACAGTGTCAGAGTGCAATGAAGATAGATACTGTTTTGGTGCAACTCTCTTTTCTGTGTCACTGAAAGGAAAGGTGTATTCATTTCAATACACATTGGGTGTGTGTGTGTCTTGGGTCATGATATAAATCGTCTTTCTGACTGTGGATTGTGGTTAAACAAAGATTGAGAAACACTTGTCTGGATCACTGTTTCCCCAACTATATATTAAATCGTCAGCTTAGAGAAGGACGAAACATGTGTGCTTGTTAAAGGCCCTGAAAATTCCTGCAGTAAAGACATCCGTGGAACTTTGCTAATCCAGTGTGTTGCTTTGGGTCGCTCCTTTCCGCCAAATCCTCAGACTACCTCATGGAACTAATATTTCATAGCACACAGACTTAGAAGGAATCTGAAAAGTCCCCTAGAATTTCCTCAAGGGTTTCAGCAGCAGGGTGAGGGGAGGCTGCTTCAATAAGAAAGCAGCTCCTAAATCTGTTACATTGTTGGTTGCCTTGCAAGATTGTGTCTGAAAAATTTCTCCTGCTAAAAATGTTTGAAAACGGCAAGTCTAATTGAACTTGCTTGTGTTTTTTTTTTTTTTTTTTTTTTTTTTT